>NC_133648.1:42049878-42265819 GCF_009905375.1 Apium graveolens
CGGTCATATATAAAAACTATCCAATCCTAAAGCAGTTCAATATGATAATAATATGATTCAATAAAACAAGATCATAATCGATGATGGTTAAACATTTGCATAAAAACGTAAGGAAATTCATGGATATCTCAAGGTATATCAGGGTATGTATAAGAAACGGTTTTCAATTTGTACAAGGGTCAGGTATCAGACCAGTAATGATTTTTCAGGATATGGTTTTGATGTTATTAAGAATGATTGGAGTATAAAAGTTTCTGTGTTTCAAATCATTCTCTTTCAGTGTTTGGTGTTTGGTAATTATATCTTTGAAGAGTAGTATATTTGTATGGTTTGGTGTCTGAGGATCAACAAAGGACGGTTTGCAAAGAATAAGGCTTACGGCTCAAGATCAAGAAAGAATCAAGGTTTAAGGGTAAATAGTTTGAAGCATATGCATTATAAAACAGGAGTTATGTTTAATAATAGTAACATGTTATGAAACAGTTCGAAAACATTGGTAATATATATTGAAGAAAAGTTCAGATATACTTGCCTTACAGGCTTTACAACTATTACTGATCAATTCTGGGCCAACTCCGCCGCTTAGGCTTTACGTCTAACCACTATATCACTCTGGATTCGACCTCAACACTTAAGTCCTTTGATTGGGACCTGACTGAGCTTTTCGACTCATCACCAACTATCTTTCGTCTAATTCCAATTCTCGGTCATTCCGACTAGAACCTACAAGGTCGAAACATCCTAATTTAGACATTCGATTATGCTTGACATATCCTCGCTAACAATTTACCCGAACGTTAACAAAATCCGACTCATAACATACTTCATATAATAATACACGTATCACTTAGGGTTCATGTTCTCGAAAATCGGTTCGGTGTTCGTTTTCGGAAAATACCTATACTCTTTATTTTACGAAATTAGGGTTACTGTGTTTTGGAAAAAACATACAACACAACATACAATCTGGTTCTGTATAAAACATACATATATGTATTTACTTATATTAGCTCGACGTCCCGATAATCCTCAGATACGCTCCCGTAGTTCGATTTTCCGGAAATTGGACAGCGTCCCTTTGTTTATCGGACTACCCGTCGAAACATCCATCGACGTCAATTCAATCACAACCAGATCTAAACCAACTATAATCCACTTTTCAGAATTCCACAACCATTTCCATATGCATCTAATTATACGACTCATTTTATTTAATTTATAAAAATTAGGACTCAGAATAAATTCATCACCGTCCACCGCCGGCTCGCCGAGGCTCATCGCCGACGGCGATAAAATTTACGGGTACCCGATTAATTTCGGGTTTCTAACATAAATTTCATCGATAAATACTAATTTCCTGCACACATCTCAATTAATTTCATCAAATAATCAAGAAAATCTCTGCAGAATTAACTGATAAGTTAATATCAGAACCAATTAAGACGAAATAGAAGCAGCCAGCACACACATGCTATACTTACGGTCACCTCGCCGGAAAATCCGGCACAACCGGCGGAATCAAGGACAACCCACCACAAATTACATACATACATACAACTATGTACACACATGTATATATAGATAGTATTAAACTACACATGACCGGAAAGCAGTCGGCGGTTGTCCTCACCGGAGGAGACTCGCGACAACAAAGCAGAGCAAGCAAAACAAGAACAAGGCGGCCGAAACAAAGCAGTAATCGGAAAAGGAAAAGCAATGGTGGCCTTATCAGAATCCGAGAGAAACATATAGGGGGTGTGGGGGTTTTGGCGATAAGGGAACCGCACAAGGGTGTATACCCGTGTGTGATGCTTGTGTGTTTTTTTTTTTTGTTTTTTTATATGATGTACAATCAATGCAGTACAAGTAATAGTACAACTGGTAGTACGACTCCTGTAATTCAAATACATATATTGAAAATTCCGACACCCGGTTAATCCCGAAATTCAAAACTAACGGACAAAGGTGAACGCGAACATATTTTTGAAAATTATGGAAATAATCTTAAAATGTCGTAAATATCCCAAAGTTTACAAAAACATAAATTTTGTAATTTTAAAATAATTTTTAAAAGGCAGTTTATACCCGCTTTTAACAAATAAACGAAACAACGCGCGGGTAAAATTAATCCCGAAAATTTCCAAAATAATTTTCAAATTCCCGGAATATTCCAAACTTAAATAAATATGAGTTTCATAATTTTTGAAGAATTCTAGAATTAAATAGATTTTACAAATAAAAGCATTCAGAAAATCATTTAAAGATAAATAATTAATAAAATATTGGTTTCTCAATTTTATAAAATCCTAAAAATAATTATTGTAATTATAAATCATAAAAACAATGTTAGAAACATTTTCAATATTTATGCAAATAAATTTGCACTAAATCCACTTTTTTGAAGGTGAAAACAATTTAATACGATCCCATAATTAATCACGCGGACAACCCGGTACACCATAAATCACATATGGATAATAATCAAACAACACATAGCGGTCAAAACCAACACACATATTTTATTTATTTAATAATTTCCATAAGTACATAATTAGATAATTCAAAAATACACGAGTCGTTATAAGCACAGTCAAATTCCCTCCAATTCAAATGGAGGTTCCTATAACTGGTGAGGAACAACACCCTGTCACAACCACAGTGCAAACTGTGAGTTCAACTGTGACTCATGTCACAGATGTTCCTGGCTCCTCACAAATCCAAACAACTGAACCCTCAACTTCTCAACCAACTCATCTAGTCTCCAACTGGCTACAGGAAGCTGCACCTTAATCTAATCTTGAAGATTTCAGGGTTGATCAGCTAGCAGAACTTGCACAGTTCTCTCATCAACTCCTAACCTCAGATATGTCTAACCAGGATTACCAAGCCATAATTTTCAGATCAAACAGATTTCCAAGAATAACAAGATAAAATTTTTAATAAAGCTGAACTGGATGGCAACTGTGATGCTTGGCTGAACAAGGACTACAATCTGGAGATGGGGTGTTTTAGCTAAATCCAGGGAAGATTATTTGACTATTTTGGGAAGCAATGCTAAAGCCTTAACTCCTGCTAAAGTTTATGATGCAATAAATGAAGTTTCCGAAGGCCAACTCAAAGCTTTCCATCTCTTTGGAAGAGATCTAGAACTGAAGCTGATTGGTCATGAAGACAGGGTACAAAGCTTCTAAATGAAAAGATGGATGAGATTATACCCTCTCAAGTCAAAATCACTTCAAAGTTTAAACATTTTGCTAAATATTTTGTTTAACTTGGATGATGATGAGCAGAAGAAAGATGTTCAAAAACCTTTTGGCTCAAATCCAAGTCAATCCTCTAAGAGGTGAGGAGAGAAGGAAAATGAAGAATGAAGACACTTCAGGACCACACCAACAAACCCTAAAAATCCAAATTAACCAAGCTCAACCCTCTATGCGAACAAATCAAACACCAAACCACCTCAAACCTCTAAGCCTAAATATTTGTACAAACAGACTGTTAATCCTTTCTAAAAATACCAATCACCTCAAGCCAAACATTTCTCAAAAAAATCACAAACCTACCTTCTGTCAAGCCATCACTCAAAGTTCATTACAAGTCTGTTGGGAAGAAACATAAAAAAGTTCAAGTTACTGAGAGGTCCATCTGGAATTTTCAAGCAAAGTGATTTTCTACCTCTAAACTGGTGCAACTCAAATGAAGACTATTTTCAACAACTAGCTGAGAAAATAGTCATAGTTTGGGTTGTAACTAAGGGAAGTAAGAATCTACTATGAGGATAGGTCTTTCACATTTCTTCGCTTCTACTTAATGGCATTTTCACCGACAGAAATCAAAAGAATGATAAGCCTACTAAAGGACAAGGACACTGCAACCAGGGCATGGAGATCTATTTTAGCTTAATGGTTGATTGTGATGGAGGAAAGGAGAGCAAGAAATAAGGATGAATATGAGGAGAGGAAGAGGAAGTATCATGAGGAAATTGAGATGTACTTTAAAAGATCAGAAGAACTTAAGGCAAAAGGGATGAGCAGAAATTCCAAGGATGGAAGATTTCTAAATGTCAAAGCTGGCACATTTTCAAAGTTTAGGATTGATTTGCTGAGTGGTTATCCAAAGCCTGGCAGACTCAAACTTGTGGAAGCTCTAAGAGGGACACCAATAGTAGAGGAACTTGAAATTCTTATATATTTAAAGGACCTCATTAGAGAAGAAACAAGAGATACAGTATTTGTCTGATATGTGTGTCTGGTTAACTCATGAAATCACCTGAATGTATAAATGTTGTATTTGTGTCAGCTTTTATGTATTAGTCTAATTTTCCATTGTAGCTTGAGGTTAGTCTTGTTAACAGGCATGAATTTGTGATAAGATTAGAAATCTTCTCACAAATTAGGGGAGATTGTTGTGCAAGACATGCCTATACACTAACAAGACTCGGTCAAATTGACAACCCTAAGTAAGTTGAATTGAAATCTAAGTTTGTATTTTGTATTTAAAAATTTAAGTCTGTAAAAATGTAAATAGACTAGACTGGAGTATTTTTCTGTAAATACTCTCAAGCCTAAGAATAAGCTCTGGAAGAAGATCATGAAGATCGTGCCTCAGAGAAAGTATGAAGAAGCTTGGAGTTGAATAAATCTGTTTTGTGAAAAACATTCTAAGTCAAGAAGTCTACAAGTCACAGATTAAGTATCATAGAGAAGTCATTCAAGAACTCCAGAATAACTTATCGAGAAGTCAAGGAAAGCTTATGGAGAAGTCTCAGAGATATCGATAAGGAAAACTGAAGACATGAAGATTGGAGATATCGACAAGTCATTTCTGCACTAGAGAACTCAGAGATATCGACAAGCAAAATTGAAGACATGAAGATTAGAGATATGGATAAGTCAGTTCTACATGCAGAAATTTAGAGATCTCGACAATCCAAATTCTCTTATAGAGAACTCAGAGACTTCAATAAGTCAAAACAAATAGAGTGATGAGAGATCTCGATAAGCCATTATACTTTTCGAGATGTCAAGTTCTCTATATACCAAACTAGAGATCTCGAGGTAAAAGTCAAAGTACAAAGTGCAGACCAGTTAAATATCCAAGATTATCAATCAATAAACAATCCAATCAATTGGATTGACAAGTCTACAAAAAGCAGCTTGAAGAGTACAAGATCAAAGGCCAAGATTAACTGGAAAAGTAAAGTCAGGCAGGCAAGATTAGAAAAGATACACTAAGCCAGAAATAGAAAGATTTGGTTATCCAGAAATAGGGTTTAGTATATGTTATTGCATGCTGTGTAAAAAATAGTGTTTACTGTTCTATAAAGTAAACACTGGATGCTTTGTTTTAGATGTAACAATTTAGATTAGATATCTTGTATTCTCTCAAGGAAGAAGCTAAGCTCTTTATCAACAAAGAGCCTAGAAATTTTGTAGAAAGACATTCTTAATTTTAATATAAATTAAGTGAGTTTTGAAAGATTTGTGTTCACTATTGTTATATGTTTAATTTCAGTATTAACACATTTCACTTCCAGGTTTAATTTACTTTGTTCATCACCTTAAACCATTCAAGAAAAGCAGAAAAAAACAAAAACATATTCACCCCCTCCGTGTGTAATTCATTACCTAACACTGAGTTTTACTAGTGCAGAAATGACTTGTCGATATCTCAGAGATCTCTAGTGATATTTTGACTTATCGATATCTATGAGATCTGTAGTTATAATTTGAATTGTCGATATCTCCAATCTTCATATCTTCATTTGGCTTGTCAATATCTCTGAGTTCTCTAGTATCTTTTCTTGACTTCTCGATAAGTCATTCTGGAGTTCTCGAATGACTTCTCTTAAGACTTAATCTGTGACTTGTAGATTTCTTGACTTAAAATTTTTTCCTAAAATAGATTTATTCAACTTTAAGCTTCTTCACACTTTCCATGAGGCATGATCTTCATGATCTTCTTCCAGAGTTTATTCTTAGGCTTGAGACTGTTTACGGAACCATACTCCAGTCTAATCCAATTTACACTTTCACAGACTTAGGTTATACAATACAAAATGCAAACTTATATATCATATAACTTACTTAGGGCTTGTCAATTTGACATAGTCTTGTTACAGTACAGGCTTGTCTTACACCAATCTGCCCCAATTTGTGAGAAGATTGCTTGACACAAATTCATGTCTATTAACAAGACTAACCCCAAGCTATAATGAACAATTTAAACTTTACATACAAACTGACAGAAACAAAATGTTTAAATTGAGTGGTAATTGAAGTTTTAACAAGGCATTCATTATATAAAATCCTCATAGTCTGGCTCCTTTCTAATGAGATCCTTAAGAGTCACTAACACTTCCATTTCTTCTATAATTTCAGTTCCTCTTAAAGCTTCCACAAGCTTGAGCCACTCATCTAATGAATAACCATTTAAGTAACAACTCTAAATTTGGAGAACCTGCCAATCTTTATGTTCAGAAAATGTCCATCTTTGGAAGGTCTGCTCATCCCTTTTGCTTTAAGCTCATTTGATCTTTTCTCAATTCTTGAAAGTTCTTCTGCATACTTCCTATCTTTTTCTTCCTTTTCAGCCTTTGCCATTGGATTTTTCTCATCCTTTCTTTCACTCATACACAACATACAGCTCTTCAGAACCTTGTAATTGTATCCTTATCCTTCATCAAACTGATCACTCTTTTGAATTCTGTGGTTGAAAGTGTGTCCATTAGGTTGTTTCCAAGTAAAGTGAAAGAACCATCATCATAGTAAATTATGATTTTTGTATATGATACAACCCAAACTCTGACTATTTCTTCAGCTAGCTGTTGAAAATATTTTTCATCTATGAGGCACCAATTAAGTGGCAGAAAGTCAGATTGATTATAGCAATTCCAGAGAGATCTCTCAATAACTTGCAATTGCTTTGTTTTGTTCCCAACAGATTTAAAGTGAGTCTTGGTTGGTGGTTCAAATGAAGGTAGGTTTGAAATTTTCTTTAGGCTAGTTTGGCTGGTAGTGATAGGGATTTTGAGAAGAGAGTTTGCAGTTGGCTTATATAAGAATTTTGGCTTTGAGGTGAATGATGGTTGAGCGTTTGAGCTAAAAGGTTTAATGAGTTGAGCTTGGTTGATTTAGATTGGTAGGGATTGTTTTTGTGGTCCTGAACCATCTTCCTTTTTCTTCTTTCTACTTTCATCTCCTTTCTTCCTCTCATCTTCCTTCTTCTTTTCATCTCCTTTTACTTTCATCCTTCTTCTTATCCTTGCTGCCAGTTGCTCTTATAGATTGAATTGGATTTGAGCCAGAAGGTTTTTGTGTATCATGCTTCTTTCATCATCATCCTTGTCATCTTTAAAATTGAATTGTGTGGTTGGCAACATGGTATCAGCATTTACAAGATACCTTTCAAGTATTCTGATCATTTCTTCATCTTAAATTTTCTTTTTCTTTTTGTATTTCAAATTAGATTAAAGTGTAATGATCAGCCTCATATTTCCTTTAACATAGTTCTTGGGAACATTGAAGATATTGCATTTCTTGGTTTGAGAACAGATGTAGGACACCCTTTGTTTGGATATAGATAAGCTATAGTAAAAGCATCTATTTGAGCCTTTTTGAGTTCATGAAGCAATTAGGTGTCCTATGTGATGACCACATGTACCTTGTCAATAACTACATCCAATTCAGATACTCTTAAAGTTCTGAGATTTGGAATAGACACTTGGAGACATCTGTCCACACCAGCATCATTGATATTCACAACAATTCTCTTCTCCAAGTAGTTATCAATTCTCACGTCCACTGCCCTAATGGAGTTGATGTTCTAGGACAATGCTTTTGTAGGTGATGTAGTTGCTTTGAAGAGACATCCTTAGGACTGCAAGAAGTTTACTGAATTCTTGATCTTGATTTGGTCTTTCTGCAGCCTTGATAAGTCTGTCTTTTCCTACATCTGGAAATGATTAAGCTTGTGAAGAATTTTTTCCAGTCTGAATAGGCTCTTTTGATTTACCAGCATCCCTGGATTGTTGAATCCTAACTTATATCTCCCCCTTAGTCTTGGAAACAGGCATGAGTACGGGAGTTGGTATTGTTGGCCTTATAGCTTCAGGTAATGAGGGAAATAGTATGTTGATCTTCCCTGTGATGGCTCCCAAAGCCACAAAATTCTGTATTTGGAGATGCTTGTGAGAGTTCACCAGGGTTTTGATGTCTGTTTGTTGACTCGACACAAAAGGTGTGAGACCTTGTACTTGTGCACTAAGTCAGTTATTTGAGTTTTGTAGAGAAGACACTTGTTTTAAAGTTCTTGAACTTGTATGTGAGATGAGGATTGAGATGTGGAGGAAGTAGAAAGTCCAAATGTATCCTGCACAGCCTTCTTAATTTCTTCCATGAGCAAGACTGAAGTAGTGTAGCTGCTAGAATGCATTTGATCCAGCTTCATCCTTGAATCATTTGAGTGAGTGATATGTTTTTGAACTTGGTCATGCAGGGATACAAATGAGGTTTTTAAATTCTTGACACTTGTGTCCACTCCACTTCTCATACCTAGACAGTTGATCAGCAAAAGTTGTGAATTTATTCTTGATCTCTGTCTGTGAGGGAATAATTTGATCCATAGTTTCTCTAACCATCTTCATTATCTTGTCTTGATGCCCAGTTAGAGTAATTTTAAGTGCTTTTCCAAAGGTATGGAAAATTTTGGTTTGATCCTTGTATACCTCATTCACTGCATCATACACTTCATGTGGGGTTAAGGATCTAGCATTTCTCCCCAAGATAGTTAGATACTCTTCCTTGAATTGGGCTAATACATCATCCATTTTAATAGTAAACTCTTTGTCCAGCCATTTCACAGTTTGCATCCTGACCAGCTTCATCAACAATTTTAGCTTGTTGTTCTTCAACATCTGTCTGGTAGGGTAACATAATGGCCTAGTAGTCTTGATTTGACATGTTGGATGTGGGAAGCTGCTGTGATAATTGAGCAAGGCCACCAAGTTGGTCAACCATGAGATCAACAACTGTGGAAGGTTGAGAAGCAGCTCCTTGTAGCCATTGATATATTAGGTGAGGTTCTTGTGGTTGAGAGGTGGAAGGTTGATTGGTTGGGTGAGAGGGAGATAAGTTTACAGAACCACCTGTGATAGAAGTCACAGTTTTACTCACAGTTTGCACTGTGGTTGTGATAGGTTGTTGTTCTCCACTAGTGATGGTAACCTCCAATTGAATTGGAGGTGATTTGGATGGGTTACTGTCACGTGCACCAGCCTCAAACCCTTGTGCTTCTTGCAAAACATTATCACATGAATGTGATGTTCTTGCCTCTACAATAGCAGAGTCATTGGAAATCGTACTCCCAGCTTCAATTGTTAGTGCAATTTCAGCTAAGGTTTTGAGGGGGTTGTTCTTGTGACAGGAACCTCCAATTGAATTGGTGAGGATTTAGATAGCTCCCCCTCAGGATTACTACCCTCAAACCTTATAGCCTGTGAAGGCTGATTTGCGCATGAAGGTGCATTTGTGATCACCATGGGGTCTTCAGTAAAAATTGATGAATCCATCATGTTTATAATGGTGTCTTCAAGGTCTACCCCAGCTAGTAGTCTCTCACCATCTAAATTTGGTGTCTAGATGGTGAGCAAGGTTTCTTGAACCAAGTCACTTGAGTGAGATTGCACCTGAGAATTAGATTCAGGTGTTGTGTAAGAAGAAGAAATTTTAGAGATAAGATTTTGAATTTCAGTGTTGAGTGTTGCCAGCTCTTCCTGAATAGATGAGGGAGCTTCAAGAGATGTGCTCTCCTTGTGTGTGCCATCCTTATTTCTCTTTCCATGCACTTGAATTTGTTCAAGTGATGGTTGTGCATACTCTTTACAAGGTGCATCTGGGTTAATGCTCTTTTCAATAGAGACATCCTTTTGAGAGGGTGCCTCTAGAGTCTGTTTAAGTCCCTTGTTTTCAACTACATCCTTTTGAGAGAGGAAGAGGTGGCTTGAGTGGTCAACTCTAAGTGTTTAGCCTTCTTTGGTTTTCTGACCAAGGGTGACTCTGTTGGTGTTTGTTCCTCACCACTCTCAGTTATAATTGGTAGGTTTGCCTTCTATTCTCTTCTTTTTACTCAATTTAACCTTTTGAGAGGATGGTTGGTTTCCTAGCTGCTATTGGTATAGAAGAAAGGGTCTCAGCTTTGGAAGGTCCCTGTTGGTGTTCCTTGTTTGTACTTCCACAGGTTCAGGGACCATTGATGTGCTAGATTGAGCATTTGTCCTTATGTCAGGCATGAGGTAAGGGTAAGTCTTTTCAGAATAATTGATGAAGTCTACGAATTCATAAAGCTCATCCTGAGTTGGAGCCTCCACTAGCTTGTCCGTAGGTATGCCTAATGCCATGTTGACATTATTCTCAAAAATCTCCACCTGTTGGCCCTTGATTATACAGTTTATCACTATTGATATAGCCTGATTCTCATGCGCCACTGTTCTTATTACGGCTGTATTCTAGAAATCCCCTAAGACATCCAAGTAAAGCACAGGATTAGCAATAAGAGCTCCCACAAAGTATGTTTCAGGCAGAAATCTCACAAAAGTTTTGAAAGTTTCAGGAGCTTGAGTTGCATCCAGAATTGCAAGAAAGTTGGTTTCTTTTCGGATAAAGGGTACAATAATGTTGGCTGCCATTGAAAAGAGTATGAAGTTTAGTGGGTAAGAAAAATTGAAGAGAAAGAGTTCGAAACGAGAGAGAAATCGGCTTTGATTTCAAAATTCTTGTTCACTTAGAGTTCTCGAAGGTGTAAGTATGTGTATGTCGAGATATCTGAGTATTTATAGTAAAAGCAAATGACTTATCGAGAACTCAAAAATAGACGTTTGGAGTTTGCTTATCGAGAAGTCATTTTGAAAAAAAAATTACATATCAGGAAGTCATTTTAATTTACTCTTTTAGAGAAATAAAATTGACTTGTCGAGATGTCAAAAAAATACTCAGTTTGTCCTAAATGGACTGATTTGTTTCTAATTTTTATTTGAATAAATCATAATAAAATCAGAATGATTTTTGTCAAAAGTATTTTACCAAAATAATTTATTAAATTAAATTATCTCAGTTCTGAGTTATTTATAAGTCTAAAATTATACTTGTAGAGAACTCTGTAAGTTAACACTTATAGAGAACTCTACAATGACTTATCGATAAGTCATAATGAAGCTTATCGAGAAGTCCTTCGAGAAGTCAGAAAATTGACTTGTCGAGAACTCACTCGAGAAGTCTTAAAATGACCTTGTCGATAAGTCAATTAGCTTATCGAGAACTTAGTTCTCTATACTTTTGATTACTTTGATTCTGCCTTGTGTTAATACTACATATTGAAATGCAGAATCAACATTTAGCAATTTACTTAGAATTTGAAAATTTTCAATTCAGATTTGAATTTGAAAAATAAATATGAAGAGATTTTTGAAATAATTTATAATTCATATTTCGCTAATTTCCAGTTAATTAAGTTTAATTTTGATTGACTAGAAATTAATCTGCTGCAAACATTTGATGAGTTCTTCCTTAGGATTGAAGAATTTAACATTCAATTTCACCTACAAGTCTAGTGAAATTTGCTTCACCAAAGGTTTAGTGAGAATGTTAGCTAATTGTTTTTCTGTTGGAATAAAAATGAGCTCAGTGGTACCATTTGCAACATGTTCTCTAATAAAATGGTAACCTTACATCAATGTACTTTTGTTCTAGAGATGATTAACAGATTAGCCATAATAGATACAACACTAGTATTGCCACACATAATTGGAATTTTGTGTACACTAGGCCATAGGCCATTAGGTGATTCTAATCTAAAGCACTTGAGCACAACAACTTCCAGCAGCTATGTATTCAGCCTTAACTGTGGAAGTTGACACAGATTGTTGTTTCTTGCTATACCACGATACAAGTCTTTGTCCAAGAAACTGACAGCTTCCACTAATAATTTTCCTGTCAACCCTGCATCAGCAAATCTGTATCTGTGTATCCAACAGGTTCAAAAACAGTTCCCTTAGGATACCATAATCCCATGTTTGGAGTCCCCTTCAAGTATCTGAAAATCCTCTTACAGCCATCAAATATGATTCTTTTGGATTGGCTTGAATATTACACACAGACATGTTGCAAAACTGATGTCTGGTCTACTTGTAGTTAAGTACATCAAATATCCAATCATTCATCTATAGCTTGAGATATCTACACTCTTGCCCTTTTTGTCTTCATCAAACTTTGTAGATGTAGACATAGGTGTAGATGCAGGTGAACAATCAACCACACCAAACCTTTTTCAGTAAATCCTTGACATACTTAGTTTTGGCTGATAAAAATTTCATCACTTCTTTGACTGACTTGAAGTCCAAGAAAGTAACTTAATTCACCCATCAAGCTCATTTCATATTCACTCTGCATAAGCTTATAGAATCTTTGACAAATTTTTTCATTTGTAGAACCAAAAATGATATGATCGACATAAATTTTGAACTGGGATCATATCACCACCATGCATCTTGTAGAAGAGTGTCTTGTCTATTATTCCTCTAATGAATCCATGTTTAAGTAGAATATCTGGCAATGTGTCATACCAGGCTCTAGGTTCTTGTTTTAGTCCATAGAGGGCCTTGAGCACTTGTATAAAAAGTTTAGAAATTATGGATCTTCAAAGCCAGGTGGCTGTTGCACATAAACTTCTTCTTCCAACTCACCATTTAGGAATGCACTTTTGACATCCATTTAATATACTTTAAAATTTGAATGATCAGCAAATGTAAGAAAAATCCTTATTGCCTTCAAGTCTTGCAACTGGAGAAAAAAGTTTCATTATAGTCATTCCTTCTTCCTTTGAATAGCCTTTTGCAACCAACCTTGCATTGTTCCTAGTGACAATTCCATTTTCATCCATCTTTTTACTGTACACCCACTTTGTTCAAGTTATACCTATGTTCTTTTGTGCAGGAACCAAATCCCAAACTTGTTTCTTTCGAACTGATTTAGCTCCTCTTGCATAGTAGATATCCAATCAGGATCAAGTAGAGTTTCTTCAGTTTTCTTTGGCTCAATTTATGAAAGAAAACATGAATGTAGACATTCATTGGAAGTTGCACTTCTGTCCCTCACTCAGTAGTTGGATCACCAATAATTGCTTCTCTAGTGTGACTTCTATTCATCACTTTCTGGTGTGAGTTGTTGATTTGAGTTCTCTGTATTTCTTCACCATTGGCATGACTTGCAGAAACTTCTCTCTTTCTCCCCCTGAGTTTGTGCTATCAAAATCAGGTTCATGAGATGAGTGTTAGGGTTAGAACACGCGCTAATAATACACGCAAGTATACGCGTTCACAAGTAATATAGAATTCTTTCTAGTTCGTTCCCACAGAGACCTCTTTTGGTTAACTTAAGATTTATGCGCTTATGTCAACAATGATATGGTTCTTATTCAATTGCTAAGACGAATAACAAATTGAGATTGTTTATACTAAGGTACTAACTAACATGCAATAACTAAAGAGAATAAAGGTTGATTTATTATATGAGACAAATATGGGATTCTAACTTCATTAAATGTAATAACCCCAATTTTTTGAAAATTTTTGAAACCTGATGCATAGTAACTTTTGCTGACTATGCTGATAAGGAAAATTATCAGACCACACTATATAGGAGTACTGTTATGGAAATTCTGAGATCGTATTAGTATTCATTAAGTAAATGAGTGTATATAAAGATCTTCAGAATCCAAATTCGAACACTTTGATTTTTCCCGAAAATCCACCAGATACCGAAAGGATTAGGTATTGGTAACATAATTAAAAGGATTTATATAAGGATTATAGCAGAGGATCATTAAAGGAAGATAAGAATTAATAAAGGTTCATGGAAGCCTAAGTAATAAGATCCCGGATATGATCCTCAAATGAACGAACGAGAACAAAAGTTAAGCGAACCGTAAAACAGATAACGACCAATAGCCAAGTAATTAAGCACTAATCAGATGAGATTAGTGGTTTGTGACATCATCCAACCATAAGGTTTGGACAAGTGTCTTTGTGATGATGTAATGGAGGTGATGTCATCCACTTTATTAAAGTTAAGGAAGATATTTACCAAGGATTAATCCTAGCCAAGCAAATCATTTCACAAACTTTAGCATTCAAAAATCAAGCAAGCTCTCTTCTTCTTCCCCATCTAAACTCTCGGCTGGTTTTTTCAAGAAGCAAATCTTAGCTTCTCTTGCTCTAAAATGACAAGGTAATTACCATAGCTTCCTTACCTACTAGCAGTGTTCTAAAAAGCAGAAATCAGAATTATTCAGTGGAGGGACCTTTCAGTGATTAATCGGATAATCGGTAATTAATCAGATTGATTAATCAGAGTATTAATCGGAAGCAATTTATTTAATAAATAATAATAAATAATTATATTTAAATGTCACTAATCTTTCACAAGATTTACAAAAATAAAACCACATATCATTAATTCAATATTGATGTTTAAAATGGTAAGATTTACAAAAAAAATCACCATCACTATTACATAATTGGTAGTTAAGTGGTTTATACTGATTACTCACTAGTCACTACTTTAGTCAGAAAATACTACTTACTAGTTCAAACCTTAAGATTTAAAATAAATCGAGTGAGGGTAGGATAAAATAATACAAATATGAAATATGTAATCATTGTTGAATAAATTTAGAATACCTTAAGATTATTAATCGATCAATCAAAGTGTTGAGATTTGAGAGTAATTCAACTAGAGATTTGCGTAGAGGATTAGGAATATCAGAATATACGATTATTTTTGTAGGTAACAGAGCTAATATATTAATATATTATTATTATTATTAATATTAATTATTATTTTTAAAAAACTTAATTTTTCTTTAAAAAATATTTTTTTAATAATTTCAAACTTTGACCGATTCGGCCGATTTTTTGACCCGATTCGACCGATTTTTCCCGAACTGCCCGACTTTTGACCGATTTTTTAAAAAAACTGTACTTTGACCCGATTAATGATTAATTGAGGCGGGACCCATCCGAACTCCGATTAATCGGCCGATTAATCGGTTAATCGGCCGATTTTTAGAATATTGCCTACTAGTGAATGCATGGTAGAAGTTTGGAAGCCAAATTCCATTCTTAACCTAGGCAAACAAATCATCAAAAGTGATGATGAATAGTAACTTTCAAGAACTAATGTTAGTTTTCTTGATTTTTATGAAATGTTAAGGTTATACAAGCAAGGATCAAGGTTCTTTTAGGCATTCAAAGCTTTTGGGTTGTGTTAGGAAGCTTCAAGGAGGTGGTAAACAACTCTAACCTTTTACTTATAGTTGGAACTTTGAGTTTGATGAATTTATGGATAGATTTATGTATATATAGCAAGATCCATGTATATTAGATAGTTTGGTTGGATTTGTGGTGATTTTGGATATGAATCTTGGTTAATGGTTAATGAATCTTAAGTTATGGATAGTAGATCATGTTTTGTGGTTGAATGAGATGGAAAACTGAGATTATGGACTAACTTTGCCTTGATCTAAGTTGTGTTTAATGTATTGTTGATGGTTGGGTGGTTGTAGTGAATTGGTAAGGAATTAGAGTAGTATAAATATTGGTAATCGCGTAAACATAGCCGTCGTAATGCCGTTTTCATTCAGATGCTTGTACTTAGTGTTCGGGACAGAAATCTCACTGACTAATCTATAACTTTTCCATCTTTAGCTCGATCGTGTCGTAAGCTTCGTTTTGGTATGTGGTTCGCTTAGATCCGATGTACGGTTTAGGAGAAGCGACCGTTTTAAGTAACGGCGTTTCGCGAGCGAACCATTACCCCTCGCTTAACTTTCAAACCTTGTTTAAGGCCCTTAAAAGACTAACTGGATTACAAAACAATTATGTAAGATTAATTGGTCAGTTGGTAGAGAATTCATGAAAGAGTCGCCTTAAAATTCGTAGCAGTTAATTTATTAAAATTTGTGGAGCCAAGGGTACGCGAGCGATTAACGCAAATTGTCAAGCGTATAAGTGACCGTTAGGGTATGAGTGAGTTTTGACTAGTTTTTTTAAGCGACCATGGTCTAATTCCGGCTAATGTTGTTGTTCATAGGTTACCGTACCCACTCTAAGCTTAATTCTACCCCGGAACGCTCAGGAAAGTTTTCTACCCGTTATACTGTTGTTGTGATGTAATATATTGATACATTATCTTGAGATAAATGCATGGTTATTATTATCAAGCCTTGCGATATATTGGAGCATGTTGATATGATATATATATGCATGCCTGTTTCATAATCTTGATATCTCATTTTTGATTCAGTTGTTATAAATTGCATAATACCTATGCTAGAGATAAGCACTATTTGTGTATACCCTTAGTATAGGGGACCCAAAGTTGAATATTTTCCTAAAACCGGGAGGCGAGGTTCCCGGGTATATTTTATGTAGTTTTCTATAACTATTAATCGAATAAGGTATATTCAATAGTTTTGAATAATAATCAAACTTATTTTCGATTATTCAAATAAAGATCTTACTTTCGTATAAGTATACCTTTTGTTATTTATTATTCGTTTCATGTATGAGTTTTAAAACTTCTACTTCATTATTTTTATAAAGATTATCCTTTATGGGAATATTATTTAAATAATAATATTCAGATATTTTCTAACATATCGGGACTGATTTATTTTATTAAATCATCATAACTCCAAACATTCTTAAAAATGTTTTCGAGTCTTCAAAATGATTTTTAAAGTTCAAGCGGATCCCAAAACTCATTTTTAAATTTAAGATCTTCTTTTCGAAGGGAATTTAAATACTCACTCAAAATCTAAGGGATCCGGCTCCGTGGAGTATTTTTGGTGCAATGAAGTTGCTAATTTGATAAAAGAGTTTGATTACTTGCCCAATATTCGGGAAGTAAGCCCAATCAAAATGCGTCGGAATAGGCGCCATGGGCTCAGTGGGAGTCCATCAAAGTGTAAGTGGCTCAGTGGGAGTCCATCAAAGCGTAAGTGGATGAGTGGCAGTCCAGCATAAGGTCCTAATGCGTCCAGGGTGATGACCAGTGGGGAATTCATCCATCTGCTAGTAGAAAAGGTGACTTAATTGGTATCTTTGCCTGATCAGCAAGATATCAGGTTTATGCCAAGGTTTTCTTCATTCCAAATTCAGTGGATATTGCAACTCTGTTTATAATTTTCATAGAAGAGGTTTTCAAGTAATGTATGAGATATATATATATATATAGTTGTATATATATATCTGGACTTAATGAAGTATCTCGTAACTTTATTTCTTTCAAATGATATTTCAAAGATTGAATCTATTCAAGTCTTATCTTGTAGTCTCATCTATGTGATGAACTTTTGAAATTGATTATACCTTGAACGGTGGTAGTTCAAGTAGTATTTGGGAAAGATATAAGTATATTGGAGTATCTTGTAACTTCATCTTTTCAACTTATATCTAGTAAATAATTATCTTATGCATGACAAAGATTTTCAGAAAAACGTTGAGACAAGGTTAGATATTTGAGAGCACCTTGCAACGATATTTTTATACAGTTTTAAACTGGAACTCTGTGTATATTATGCATGGAAGAAGACTTCCAAGATTTTGAAAAGTATATATACATATATACTGAATATTTTGCGACTTGGTCGCGTTAAGATATCAACTTGGTTCATTTCTTCTTAACTAAGACTTTCATGAGTACTATAAGAATGCTCATATATTGTAAATTATTATACATGATATTTTGGTGGGCTTGTTGCTCACCCTTGCTTTATTATTTCATCACACAACCACATCTAGACAAGATGAACAGGATCAAGCTCCCAATTTACGAGCGGATAGGAAACATTCTGCAGTTTCCTGTAGGCGTTGATGCCGCTGTAGCTGAGGTAAGAATTACCAATAGGCTAGGCTTTCAACTTTTGATGTACCAGACTTATGTATATTTATGAATTGTAATAATGGCAAAGAATATGTAAATTTATTCAAAAACTCTTTTGAGGTGTAATGACTTATAATTGTGGAATAAAATGACTTGTGTTATTTTTGTATTCATCTCTGAGACTTTAACGTGTGGTGTGTGTGTATATTATGGGGTCACAATACGCAGTAATTGGTTGTTAATCTAGAATAAGTGTTGTTAAGGGAAATGGAACTCGTGACAACCCGGATCCCCGACCCCGTATTTTGGGGTGTTACAGAAATGGTATCAGAGCTAAGCGTTATAAACCTCAGAGATGATGCGACGTTAAGATAAGAAGTTCACTAAGATAATAAGAACACTTTCCAAGTTCATAGTCAGACTACTTAACGTAGTACTGATAGTTAAAACCCTTATGGGAACCCTTATAAATATCGTGATAGAAGCGTAGTTCGTTATCGTATATGGAAGTGGGACTCCGAACCCTGAAGTTCAAGAGCAATAATTCGATGATGTTTTATTATATATTGGGGATCAGATTGTGGATCCGATAGAGCGTCCTAACGAGGGACCAGATAATGCTCATGTTGAGGATGTAGCCGTTGAGGAGGTTGTCCAAGAAGAGATTGTTGCTGATAAGGATCCTGTGAAGGATCCTAACAAGACTGAAGAGATGATCGCTAAGGAATTAATGACCGTAGTCAAGGTAACTACTAGAGATAGGGTTGGCCGGTTACTACCTTAGGTTCTTTCAATTTTGCAAAGATCACAGCCCGTTTAACGCGGCTTACTCGTAAGATTGAGAAGTTCAAATGGACAGACGAATGCGAGAACAGCTTCCAAGAACTGAAGAAAAGATTGCTGACGGCCCCTATGTTGGCGTTGCCGGATGGAAAAAGATATTTTATGATTTTTAGTGACGCTTCGCATGAGGAATTAGGGTGCGTTGTTATACAGCACGGCAAGGTAATCGCGTATGTGTCAAGACAATTAAGGGAATATAAAAATTCAATATCCCACCCATGATCTTGGGCTCACGATAATAGTTTTTCCCTAAAGATTGAAGGCACTACTTGTATGGAGAGAAGTGCGAGAGTCACACAAACCATAAGAGCTCAAGTATATTTCCACACAGAAAAAGCTCAACATGCGCCAGAGGAGGTGGTTAGAGCCAATCAAGGATTACGAGTATGAGATTCTTTATCATTCAGGGAAAGCCAATATGGTGGCTAACACCCTTAGTTGAAAGGAGAGACTCAAGAAGATAATGTCTTCGGAAGAGTTGATAAGAGATTTCGAGAAAATGGAAATAGAAGTGAAGGTAACCAGAGCTAGTACCGAAAAGCTGTTTGAAATTGCAAGGAAGCCCGAATTATTGGAAAAGATCATATTGTGCAAAAAAAATGATGAATGGAGGCAGGGAGCCAATGACTGGAGAAGAGATTGATACCTAGAAAGATGATGAGGTAATAATGAGGTATTTCTACAGAATTTGGGTTCCAAATGTTCAAGAGCTTAAGGATGGGATCTTGGATGAAAGCCATAGTTAGAGGAATAAGATTTAGGGCAAACCCTGGATGTGATAATCATGGAGGTCACCATCAAGATAGAAGGAACCCATAATATAATAAAGTGAAGAACAAGGATTTTAACATAAAAAAAATAACTCCGATTATGGGAGAAGGATGAAGCATTTCATACTGAGAAAACAGAAGTCGAGCAAGGTTGGGAGAATCAGGATTGTACTCTTATGGAGCAATTCATGGACCTGCCTAAACGAAACTTATACTTTTATCCCCAACTACCACCCTGAGGAAAAAGGCAGTGGGAAATTCTTTCAGGACCTTTAAGTTGCTAAGCTCTCAGAGTTCCAAAGAACAAGTTGACCCAGTTGAGGCAAGAGCCTGGCTAAAGGAAATAGAGGAATCATTTGAGATTCTAAATGATTGACGAAGCGCAAAAGACTATTTTTGCCACTTACCTTCCTAAGAGAGAGGCCACGCGCTGGTGGAAGGATAAGGAAGATAGAGAGAAAGTGGAGAAGTTTTAAAACCAGGCCAGAGGCGGACAAGTATGATGAATCATGAATCTAGGTTGTGAAAGTCGTCAAGGTTCTTCTGAAGGACACGAATCCAGAATGACGGGATTTTTGAAATCAATGCTTATGTTGTGTTGGTTCATGAAATGGTTGTAACAGAAACGAAAATAAAAGACTGAAAGGGGAAGGAGTATAAAGGGATATAAAGGAAATAAAGTTGAGAAGCGATAATGGAGTTAGGTATGTGAAACCCTAAGAAACCCTAGCAATATATATAGAGAAGTGTGTCATCATCAGCGTGATAGTGACTGATCATGAGATAAAGTCAAGGTTTGAAGGCGTAAGCGATACGTACAATTAATCCCCTTTATATTTAGAGGATTCGATGAAACTTTCAGATAAATATATGGATTAAATAATGAGACACGGATGTAATAAGGAGACGGGAAATCAAGAAATTAGGAAATTGGATGAAGGAAGTGACCTTAAAAAATGTGAAGTATATGTAACACATGTGACTTGATACCCAAAAAGTAAAACACCAAGTATAAGAAATATCCCAATATTGAGATAACTGTTGAGATAAATGACAATAGTGAATGAGGATTTATTAATAAGAAGTTCACGTGGAATATGACCAATATCTTTCCAAACGTCTGTGCTACCATTACCAAATCAGGTAAGAAAAGCGAATAATTGTTGTTATCCTTCGGAGGCCATATGGATTGACCTTAGTTTGGAAAAGGATGTTACCATGAAATTAAGTATAAACTATCGAGGTCGGAATGATTGAATGCGATACTTTTATCAGGGATAGATGACTTGACTTATTAATTGAAGAGTGTGAGTATCTTTTAAAGGTGGAATTAAGGATAAAACCCTGATAAGTTGAGATAAATCCTAGGGGAATGTATAAGGGTTGGCATTTCACCCTTAATAGGGATAATATGAGTTTTGACAGTACAAATTGGAAGAACTAAGGTAACAATAACCATTAAAGATCATTGGAGAAAGTTTTCAGAACTATATAGACAAAGATTCTAGTATTAGTAAATGGTGTCTTGATATGCCCTGTACCCGGGGTGTACATGATGAAGGATTTAAGGATAACCTTTGAGGTTTTACAAGGAAAAAGGTAATATTCAAAGTTCTCAAGAATAGAAATTTTGATAAAGGAAATATGACGTAATTATAATAATGCCAGGTGAGGCACGTGTTGAACCATAAGAAAGTATAGATCGACCCAATGAGGGTCGAGATTGGTGAAAACAAGAATGACCCAAGCTAAAAGACTTCCTAAGTACGATCAAGAGCCAGTCGTGATAATGTTCACATCTAAAGACAAAGGCTATGACTTATGGAAAAATGATTGTAACACACCCAAATCCGGGGTCGGGGATTCGGGTTGTCACGAGTTCCATTTCCCTTATCAATACTTAATCTTAACAGTCAACCAACTACTGCATACTGTGACCCCACAATATACACACACACCACAAGTTATAGTCTCAGAGATGAATACCAAAAATAACACAAGTCATTTTATTCCACAATTATAAGTCATTACACCTCAAAAGGGTTTCTGAATAAATTTACATATTCTTTGCCATTATTACAATTCATAATATACATAAGTCTGGTACATCAAAAGTTGAAAGCCTAGCCTATTGGTAGTTCCTACCTCAGCCACAACGGCATCAATGCCTACAGGAAACTGCGGAACGTTTCCTATCCGCTCACGAATTGGGAGATTGGTCCTGTTCATCTTGCCTAGCTGTTGTTGTGTGATGAAAGAAAAAAGCAAGGGTGAGCAACAAGCCCACCGAAATAATATGTATAATAATTTACAATATATGAGCATTCTCATAGTACTCATGAAAGTCTTGGTCAAGAAGAAATGAACCAAGTTGATATCTTAACGCGACCAAGTCGCAAAATATTCAGTATATATGTATATATATATACTTTTGAAAGTGTTTGAAATCCTTTTCCATGCATAATATACACAGAGTTTCAGTTTATAACTATATAAAAATATCGTTGCAAGGTGATCTCATATATCTAACCTTGTCTCAACGGTTTTATGAAAATCCTTGTCATGCATAAGATAATCATTAACCAGATATAAGTTGAAAAGATGAAGTTACGAGATACTCCAATATACTTATATCTTTTCCGAATACTACTTGAACTACCACCGTTCAAGGTATAATTAGTTTCAAAAGTTCATCACATAGATGAGACTACAAGATAAGACTTGAATAGATTCAATCTCTGAAATATCATTACAAATAATGAAGTTACGAGATACTTCATTAAGTCCCGATATATATACACACCTATATATATACATTTCATATACTCCTTGAAAACCTCTGTTATGAAAATTATAAACAGAATTGCAATATCCAATGAATTTGGAAAGGAGAAAACCTTGGCATAAACCTGATATCTTGCTGATCAGGCAAAGATACCAATAAGTAACCTTTTCTACTAGTAGATGGACGAATTCCCCACTGGTCATCACCCTGGCTGCATTAGGACCTATGCTGGACTGCCACTCAGCCATTTACGCATTGATGGACTCCCACTGAGCCACTTACACTTTCATGGATGCCCACTGAGCCCATGTTGCTTATGCCGACTCAAATAGATAGACTTACATCCCGAACGTTGGGCAAGTAATCAAAATGTTTTCTCAAAACAGCAACCTTGTTGCGAATATAAAATACACCACAGAGCCGGATCCCTCAGGTTTTGAGCGAGTATTTAAATCCCCTTCGAAAGGAAGATCTTAAATCAAAAGAAATGAGTTTTGGGATCAGCTCTAACTTTTAAAAATCATTTTGAAGACTCGAAAACATTTTAAAGAATGTTTGGAGTAATGCTGATTTAATAAAATAAATCAGTCCCGATATGTTGGAGAATATCTGAATATTATTATTTAAATAATATTCCCATAAAGGATAATCTCTTTAAAAATAATTAAAGTAGAAGTTTTTAAAAACTCATACTTGAAATGAATAATAAATAACCAAAGATACACTTATACGAAAGTACGATCTTTATTTGAATAATCAAAAATAAGTTTGATAATCGAAACATTATTCTTTAATAAAATAAATAATATTATTTAATAATATAAGCGGAGTCATAATTCCTCGAATGAATATTCAAAATAATATTCATTAAATAAAATAAACAGAGTCATAAGTCCTCGAATGAATATTCAAAATAATATTCATTAAATGAAATAAAGTTATCGAATAAACCTTATTTGATTAATAGTTTTGAAAACTATATCTATATATATAATAATTTATATATATTATACTCGGGAACATCGACTCCCGGTTTAGAAAAATGTTCACCTTCGGGTCCCCTATAGTAAGGGTATACGCAACTACTTCTTATCTCTAGCATAGGTATTATACAGTTTATAAGCATTTGAATTGATAATAGAATATCAAGATTACAAAACAGGCATGGATATATATATATATCATATCACATGCTCCAATATATTGCAAGACTTTGCTAATAACAATCATGCACTTATCACAAGATAATGCATATACATATATACATCACAACAACAGTATAACGGGTAGAAAACTTGCCTGAGTGTTCCCGGATAGCCTTAAGCTTAGAGCGGGTCCGATAATGTATGAACAACAACATAAGTCGGAATTAAACCCCGGTCGCTTAAGAAACTAGACTTTAACCAATTGAACCCTAACGTTCGCTTATGGTCACTCCTACGCTTAATGAATCACATAAGTCATTCGAGTACCCTCGGCTCCACCATTTTTAATAAATTAACCATTAAGAATTTTAAGGTGATTCTTTTGCAAGTACTCTATCAACTGCCTAATCCACTTTACATAATTTTTTCATACTCCAATTAGTCATTTAAGGGCCTTAACCAAGGTTTCAAAGTAAGGCGAGGGGTAATGGTTCGTTCGTGAAACGCCGTTACTTAAAACGGTCGTTTCTCCTAAACCGTACATCAGATTCAAGCGAACCACATATCAAAACGAAGCTCGTAACATGAACTATCTAAACATGGCAAAGGTCAGAATCTTACAGTGAGTTCACGGGTCCTGAAGTTAAGAACTAAAACAGTCTAAGGTAAATCGGGCATTACGACGGCTATGTTTACGCGATTACCAAAGTTTTAAACCATTCCAAACAACCACAATCCAACTCACAATCAACAATACAACCAACCCTCATCCAAACCTTACCACATCAGTCCCAACATCTCAAGATTTTCCAATTCATTCAACCCTAAGCATGAACTACTAACTATACTTAAGTTTTATTAACTATAAACAAGATTTAATCATCCAAATCACTACAAACCCAACCAAACTTGAAACACACAAGCATCATGCTTCTCATATACTATAACAATCAAAACCACTCCTAAACATTCAAAGTAAAGCTTAGGGTTTGAAGTTTTTTATACCTTCTTGAAGCTTTTAATCAATAAAAGATCCTTGGAATGTCCATGGAAGCCTTGATCTATGCTTAAGCTACCTTGACCTTACAAATAAAATCAAGAATCAAAAGTTTGTTCTTGAAAGTTACTATTCATCCTAAACTAAAATGATTTATTTGAGCTAGCAAACCTTGGATTCAAGCACTCAAACTACTTGTTCTTCTTAGTTATGAAATATAGGAGCTATAGAGACTAACCTCTTGATTTATGATGGAGTGAAGCTTGAGTTTTGAAATTTTCCTTCTTGTTTAAAGAAGAAAAGCCGAGGCAATGAAGGAGAAGAAGAAGAAATAGCTTCTTGATTTGTTTTTTGATGATTTTTGTGGTGTTTAGCTTGGTTACATGGAATTTACCATGGTGAAAAATGTGTGGCTCACAAACAACCAACCAATCCTTCCCACTTGTCATGCTTATGTCATCAAGCTTAGGTCATCTTGTTACACTTGTCTTCTTCTTGTTGGTGTGATGACATCATCATCCACTAACCTCTTTGATTAACCCTTAATTACTTGGCTAATGACCGCTTATCTGTTATACGGTTCGCTTAACTTTTATTCGCGTTTATCGTTCGAGGGATCATATCCGGGATCTTATTACTTGGGTTCCCCTAAACCTTTCTCAATATTTTATATTCCTTTTATGATCCTCTCTTATAATCCTTGAATTTAAGTCCTTTTAATCATGTTACCTTATACTCAATTCTTTCGGTATCTAGTGGATTTTCGGGAAAAATCAAAGTGTTCGAATTTGGATTCTGACGATCTTTGCATACACTTATTTACTTTATGGAATACTTAAACGATCTTAGAATTTCCATAACAGTACTCCTATATAGTGTGGTCTGATAATTTTCGTTAATCAGCATCATCAACAAAAGTTACTATTTATCAGGGTTTCAAAAATTTCAAAAATTGGGGTTATTACAGTCTCCCCTCCTTAAAAGGATTCCGTCCCGGAATCAGATAGAAAATGAATAGGGTCTCTCTTAGCATTGCACTTTCTAACTCTCAAGTAAATTTTCCCACATTGTGGTTCTACCATCAAACTCTGACTAGTTTGATAACCCTTCTCCTATGCACTTGTTCCTTTTCAATCTATAACCCTTCCTGGTTGCTCCATATAGGTTACGTCTGGTTGCATGTCTATGCGCTCATATGCCCCTATTTGTCTGGCATTTGAATTACACTTCCTTAACATTGATACGTGGAACACGTTATGAACTTGCTACATGTTTGGGGGTAGGGCTAGCTCATATGCTAACTTCCCAATACGTCTTAATATATCCAAGGGTCCAACAATTCGTGGGCTTAGCTTTCCTTTCTTTCCGAACCTCATCCATCCTTTCCAAGGGAATACCTATAATAGCACTAGGTTCCCTACTTCCTATTCTTTGTCCTTTCGTGTTAAATTAACATAATTCTTATGTTCATCTTGGGCTACTACCAGCCGTTCTCTGATTAGATCTATTATATCCTTGGTCCTTTGGACTACTGCGGGTCCGAGCATCTTGCGCTCTACAACTTCATCCTAACATAAGGGAGATCGACATTGTCTTCCCTCAAGGATCTCATAAGGAGATATCTCGATACTGACATACGATCTATTATCGTAAGAAAACTCAATCCGCGTTAAGTGATCATTCCAAATTCTTTCAAGTCTATTGCACAGAATCTCATCATAGCTTCTAGCATTATAGCTTTTGCTTCTCAATACCCATTCTTTTCCAGTTCGTAATCGCTACTATCTTCCATTCCTAATATTATACTGGTTATACTTTTGCTCGTTATCATTCTATAACCTTTTAATAATTGCATCAACCTTAGTATCACGAACGCGTTAGATTCAGAATACCACCACACTGATACTACTTCATCTCTAGCTGCTTCCATCTTCGAAAGCTTGGTCCTTCAAATAGAAGTAAAAAGAATTTATTGAGAGATCACTATGATCATGAACACTTGTTACATCGCATAGTTGTACAGAAGGTGGCCAGCCTTTAGTACTTGACAAGCAATTAAACAACATGTGGTATCCTACTAGGCTTCTATCACATAGATAGATAGTCATTTGGCAATACCTCCCCTTCTGGAAGGGTTGTTCTTCTCAGCTTACATGAAAGGAAAAGGAGAGAAAAGAACGAATTGAAGAGAATTGTATATAAATAAAAATACTGCCACAAAATATCTGGCTTGGAATCTACCTCTGAACTATAGAGGTTTGTCATAGGAGAACAAAACATATACGTATATATCTCAACATCAAGTATTGTTGCATCGTATTTTACAGGCCTAAATATTTTGCTATTCCGTCCATTAATCTACGGACCCATGCTCTTGCTTAAGCTCATAAACAATCACCTTTGAAACTCCCTCGACATCGAAAATCGAATCTGGGATTTTATTCTAGACATCATCGTTACTAGAATTCTATGCTTACACCGCAACCTGCCTCGTATAGTAATACGACTCTCTATTGATAAGAAGGAATAAATATTCAATAGGTAGATAATCGACTTAATTAGTCTATCAATGATGACTTATATATCACCACGACCCGATTAGCGGTCCTCAATCTCAACATCCATTCCAATACAACTCTCACGCTTGTAATCGGCTCATTACTTGCAGAATCATTGCTGCATTACTATGGTCCACTACTGACCTACTGTAGTCATTTGTTTTCCTCGAAATCTTAATTGCTAACCATACATAGTTTATACCTGTCGTATCAAATTCTTCTAAGGAGGTAACATAATCACCATTCATGATTCATGAAGAACACTCCTGATCCTGACGTACATGCATGACATGAAGCAGATAAAATTGCAGAAGAGTTTAATGAAAGCAACGATAGCAGGCTAATACCATTATTAACCATATGTCGTTATTAGGAGAGATGAAGCTCAAAGGTTCATTTTGTCCTTTCGTAACATGGTCCTGGTTTATCTCAAGATAGGACCTTCTAAGATAAGTAGCTCGCTCACAACGCTACATGAATTAAATCTTTACCAAACTACTATTACGGTTGAGTATCGCACAATCATCAGAATGAATGTCAATCTTTTATACCATAATACAACCTTCACGGCTTTAACCATCATCACTGTATTCCTCTGGCACGAGCGCCTATAATTGCTCTCTTACACTTAGAGTGTCGGCCACCTCATTGGCCTTTCCTGATAGTAATAGTTCCTTATAATCAATATCTTTTGAACGATCTCCAACTAAATTTTCTACCTCATTTCCAATCACTGCTTGTGCGAAAACGCTCTTCCTTACGCTTTGGTGAGAAAGAAAAAAAATATCACCATTTTTTTCCAAAAGTTATTGCCTCGGTCTTTAGAGGTTAACATTGTCACGACTGACTCTCGGTCATACTTAGGACATCTTTTATCTTAGGTCCTTCTTATTTTTACCAATCTTGACCTTCATTGGTTCAATCTATACTTTCTCATGGTTTAACACGTGCCCACCTGGCATTATTATAATTATCTCATATTTCCTTTATCAAAATTTCTATTCTTGAGAACTTTGAATATTACCTTTCTCCTTGTAAGACCTCTAAGGTTATCCTTGAATCGTTCCTCCTGTATTCCCTAGATACAGGGCATATCAAAATACCATTTACTAATACTAGAACCATTGTCTATATACTTCTGAAAAATTTCCCCACTGATCCTTAAAGGTTGCTATTACCTTAATCCTTTCCAATTCATACTGTCAAAACTCATATTGTCCCTATTAAGGGAATGCCAACCTTTATGCATTCCCCTAGGGTTCATCTTAAGTTATCGAAGTTATATCCTTAATTCCACCTTTAAAATGGTACTTGCATCCTTCCATGGATATATCCTTGATAGATTATCTTATTCAATCATTCCCACCTCGATAGTCTATACCAATTTCACAATAGCATCCTTATTCAAACTGAGGTCAACCCATATGGCCTTCAAAAGATAACAATGGTTACCCGCTTTTCTTTCCTAATTTGGTAATGACAACAGGGATGTTCTGGAAGATATTGGTCGTGTTCAACGTGAACTTCTTCTTAATAATTCCTCATTTACTTTTGTTGTTTATCTCAACACATATTGGGATATCTTTCATACCTGGCGTCTCCCTTTCTGGGTATCATGCCCCCGGTCTTACACTTCACATTCTTGAAGGTCACTTCCTTCATCCAATTTTCCTAATTTCTTACTTTCTTGTCTCCTCAGTCTATCTGCGTCTCATTATTTATCCTTCAAACTATCTCAAGGTTTCCTCGAATTCTCCCAACTTACAGGGGATAAACTATATCTATCTCTTATGCCTTCAACCATCAACTTTAACTCATGGTGAATCACCCTCATCCTGACGATTACATACTTTTCTATTTCTATTGCTACGAGTCTTTAGAGTTTCCTCATACCCAACTCCCTTATCATTCCTCAAACTCTATTGTCTTTATTTTCCTTTCCACTTTAGTTTCTTTTATTTTCTTTTCTATTACAATCATTTCACGAACCCACTAATCATTGACTTCAAATATCACGTCATTCTGGGATTCTTGTCATCTGAACAAATCTTGACAACTTTTACAACTTAGCTTCATAATTCATCATACTCGTCTGCCTTTGGTCTGGCTCTAACTTTTATATGCTATCTCTCTATCTTCCTTAGCCTTCCACTAGCGGGTGCCCTGTAATAACCCCAAAATTTTGTGTAATATCCGGGATATATCATGTAATTATTTTTGATATTAAATAATTATTATGTGTGTTCAGTATCTATTCTGTGAGTTAATTGTTAAGTGTTATCTGTACTTGGATATTCAAAAATAATATTAATTGAGTATTTTAATTTTTATATGTCCAAAATAAAATATAAATAATTGTCATATCTTCCTAATTATTTTTATGTTGATTTATGGATTTATAAGAATCATATGAAATTTCTAAAATCTTTTTCCGGATAATTAAAATCTATTTTATAAAAACGGAAACCAACCGACGTCACCCGTTGTTACATTTCTTGACCCAAAACTCTTTCGAGAACTCCTTCCTAACCCAATTGTAATATTCCGAGCATATTCCATGTTTCGACTTTTTCGATCCGGCGTACGGTTTGTTCTGCGCGGGTCCCGGCGCAACATTTTCGATACAATATTCGTTTCGGTAAATCAATAAAACCCGTATTTTCGATAAACATGAGCTTTTTATTAAACTATCACAATCACTTCGTAACCAGGCGCTGAGACCAAGACCGCAGTACAAATTATACTGATTTGGATAATTATCCCGAAAACCGATACCGTTTGGATCAGTTTTTACAAATAAACGTACCGTTTTATATCCGGAATGATCCAACGGGATACTAATTTTCCGTAAATATAAATAGCCTTTTACCGTATTTTATTTCGTATCAAAATCATTTGCAGACAGATAATTATATAATTTTACAGAGAAAAATCATATATTCATAAACTGTTATAAGAATCAAACAGCAAAACGAAGGCGTTACCGATCTCTGTTTTCAAAGCTTGAGTAACCAAAATGAAGGATTTGAAGTGTTCAATCAGATTCTGAGCTTTGTTTCACTGCAGAATCAAAGGTTTATTTTCTGGAAATTTATTTATTTTCGAATTAAATTTATTAAAAATATGAATTTTTGTTCGGATGATTGTTTGTATGATTTGATGATTGCATGTTGTAGAGCTTGTTTTCCTGATGATTTTGATATATTATACGTCTGATTTGGAGTTCAATAACATGTTCAAATTTGAGTTTGATTTTCGAATTTTAAAATTAGGGTTTATAACCCGTATGAATGTTCTTAATTGAAAATTAGGGGTTTCTTATTCTGAAATAGATTGATGTTGTGGTATATTGTATTGTATTCTCTGTGAAATTTGTAATCTAGTCGTACAAGTTTCAATAATCAACGAGGTCTGTAGAGAAGGGAGTTGTGTTTTGAAGTTTACGTCGAACCCGCCGGAAACCGGCGAGTTTCTTGATCAAATTCCGGCCAAGTCCGGGGTTATTGATGAATTTTGATTGCAGATATAGGTTCCTGGTGTTGTGTAGTTTAATTCTGGAGGTGATGGTGGTGGGAGGATGCCGAAGGTGAGTTCTCCGGCCACCCCTGATTTTCCGGCGACTGGAACTGCAAAATTGCAGTTTAGTCCCTATATTTTTGAAGATGGTGAAGTTTAGTCCCTGTAGTTTGCAAAGTTTTCAAAAATAGGATTCCTGTTTATAAAATGTTTAAAAATCATATTTCCTATTTATTTTATTATAAAAATTCATTTTTAATTTCTGAAAATTCTGAAAATTATTATTTTAATTTCGAAAATTATTTTTAATTCAAAAATATATATGAATTAATTAGTTAATTAATTTCAATTAATTTTTTAATTGATTAATTGGTCAATTAATTCGAAAATTAATTGATTAATTGATTTAATTAATTATTAATTGATTTTAATTAATTATTTAATTAGATTTAATTATTTAAAAATGATTTAAAAATTACGAAAAATAGTTTTGAGCTTTAAAATATTATTCTAAATTATTTCCAAGGCTCGATAATTATTCTAAAATTATTTCGGAGCCAGAATTGGCCAACCGAACCCTGTTTATTAATCCGAAATTGATCCAACGACCCGTTTTAATTCCGAAAAATGTTTTAAAAATCATTTTAAATACCAGAAAGCCTATTTATGACCCAAAATGTCTTTATAAATGATATGTCATTGATTATGTGACGTATTATGTGTTATATGTAACATGTTGGTTGACTGTCGATTTATATATTCGATGTTTACTATTTATTGCGTAACTTTCAATCCGTTAATCGGATTTGGGTAAAATGAAGGGTAGATAGAAGTATGTGTTGAATAGAATTCTATGAGTTGATTATTGATAGATGCTTATGATATGTGAGCAGAAGAAGCAAGACGTTGGAAAGGGAAACAGATAGTTGAGGAGTAAGACGGTTGTGATTGGAAGCGAGTGCAGTGTAGTAAGCTAATACCAGGCAAGTGTTCTGAACTTCCTCGAGATATTGTAGTACTTGATAGTCTTGTTGATATTGCAAGTGCTTTGAAGCACTGAAACCCAAACCCTGATTCCAGTTATTGTTCTTGAGCCATGAACCTTATTCTTTCTATACCATTGATTGTTGTATACCCAAACACGAACCTCAAGTATACAATACTACTCCACAAATACATACATATTAAATATAAAACACGGAACCAGATTGCTTATACCTTCAAACCATTGTATTTTATGCTTTGAAACCCCAAATCTTTGTAACCCTGAAATGTTGATTCCTTTGTTATCCAATTCTTTCATTACCCAGCATCCAAGCTTTTAAATTACCATATTGATCCTTACAAAGATTGAAACCCTTTCATTGTTAAACACTCATTGTTGTTAAGGAATCTGGTTATTGTTTATTATTGCATATTCTGTTATTATGTTAGAATTGGATTGTTTTTATAAAATTGTGGACCAGATTCGTGGTCAGACCATATAATGGTCAAGTTAGGCCAATATGTGCCTTGGATCCAGTAGTTAGAGCAATGTTGTGTGCCTTGCTCGGGGTTAGTGCGTGACTGATCAGCAACCTAACCTTGGTTTCTAAATTAAAAGTATAATATCCAATTCTAAATCATAATCCATTGTTCACTTGATATCATAATCATGTTCACCTGATGATCATTATTCTCAGCTTTGTCATTGTGACTTGCTGAGCTAGTTAGCTCATTTGTGCAATGTTGTTTATATTCTTTCCAGTTAAAAAGGAATCAGTTGGTAAAGAGGATCCCCAGTCCAGCGCGAGAGCTAGGGGTTCAGGTTGAGGATGCTGAGCTAGTAGGCTTCTTTTGGAATAATTTAAGTCTGTAAAAGTTTGTAATAATGTTTAATACGCAGTTTTGAGTTTGGAATAGTTGGGATTTGAACGGTTTGTAATATATTAGTGTGTTTGGCTTGTGTGCATACTTTAACCTATTGCGGTCCGTGGTGGTTGGTAAGTAGGGTCACTGCATATATTATTATTATCTTTATTATTGTTATAAGCAGGTTATAAATAAGGTATGAGTGTGGACCCCAAACTTCTGACCCGGGTTTGGAGGGCGCCATAGGTTTGGTATCAGAGCTACAGGTTATAATTCACTGACACAAGCCTAGGTTGACGGGAATGGGTAGAGGGTTAGGATTAGAAGTAAGGAATAGAAAGATAAAACATCGAGAGGTTGAGTGCCTCGGTATATCGGGTATTAGTGTAATTCACGTTATGATACGAGATTCTTATATTGCGATATGATTTCAGATAGCAGTGATGGCCGACTCTTTTATCCCCGTATCAGCTGATCACTCAGAGCCTTCAGTTGGAGTGCCGTCTTCGGATCCACGTCCTGTTGTTCCACCAGTGTTGGCTATATTACCTCCACCTGTGTTACAGCCCGTACCATTGCAGGCTATTCCACCTCCAGGCGTGAGGCCACCTATTAGAGGACCCTCACCTGCTGATTCAGGTTTTACCGGTCATTCAGTCGCAGGAGTACCTTTCCAGTTCTCTTCCTATCCTGTCCCATATCATCAGTTTGAGGCTTGCCTTATGGAGCAGCGATTCCTTCAGGGTCAGATTCAGGAGTTACTACATATTATGCGTACCAGAGAGGTGGGGAGTGGTGAGAGGCGACTTAGAGAGAGGCTCCAGGCGTTTCGTAGAGCAGCTGCTGTGAGGATTGCTGAGGCTACACATGAGGACATCACCCCTGATTTCCTAGTGGAGTGGGCTAAGTGGGTTCTTGAGGAGCCTGAGGAGATAGGAGGTCCAGATTTGCCATGAGCCAGAGATTCATAGATGGAGATGTTGAGCAGTATTGTTATGGTTATGTAGTATGTACAGTAGTGTGTAGTATGTATTAGTAGTGTATTAGTAAACTTTTGAGTTGTATTTATAGACTAGCTATGCTGACTAGTGAGTAGGTTGTTGTACCCTTTTTGCTTTTACTTCCGAAGCGTCTTTATGCTTGTACTACCTAAAACTTTTGATCTATATATATCAGTACCTTTTTCCTTTCCAGTACTGTCATTTACTTTATTGCACCTGTTTTACCTTACCTTATTTATTGCACCAGTTATACCCCTGTGATACCATGTACCCTGTTTTCCATAACTGTTTATATTCTGTAAAGAAGCATGCAATTTATTTAGTTACAACTGTTTTCAAAAAGAAATATTTCTGTTTTGTAAAACTATTCTTTTATGCAAAAAAAATGATTCAAAAGCTAAATAAGTTGATTGATTCTTTACAGTAAATGCCTCCCAGAAGAAATACCCGCACCAACACCCAGAATGAAGAAACCAACAACAATAACAACCAAGATGATACAAACCCGAATGTGAACCCAGGACCCATGGACCCAGCAATAGCCCAGATTCTTCAAATCTTGGCCCAATAAACAGTTCACCTGGCACAACAACAACAAAGACAGGCCAACCCCCAGGTAACTTTTAAAACTTTTCAGGCAGTAAACCCACCAGAATTCAAGGGTTCCTTAGAGCCAATTGAAGCAAATGTTTGGTTAAAGGAAATAGAGAAGGCATTTGCCTTAGTAAAAGTAAAGGAAGAATAGAAGGTTGAGTTTGCAAGTTACTTGTTATTACTTGGGAAAGGTTTAAGGAATTGTTTTTAGAAAAGTATTTTCCTCAGTTTGTTCAGGATCAAATGGAGCTGAAGTTTTTAGAATTAAAGCAAGGGAACATGTCGGTAACAAATTATGAGGGTAAGTTTGAGGAATTGTCAAGGTATGTACCATCGTATGTGGATACTGACAGGAAGAAAGCTAAAAGATTTCAGCAAGGTTTGAAACCATGGATCAGAGGGAAGGTAGCCATTTTTGAATTGGATACCTATGCAGGAGTAGTACAGAAGGCTATGATCGCAGAGACAGAGAGTGAGATGTTCCAGAAGGAAAAGGAAAGCAAGAAAAAGAAAGTTGAGGGAAGTGAGGGTCAGCCACAAACAGGGAAGTTTCCAAATTTTAAGAAGGGCAAGTTTCAGTCAGGGAGAAATTATAATTTCAGGAAACCGAATACAGGAGACGGAGGTCAGAGCAACCGTCTAGCTAATACAAATCAACCAAGTCAGTTCAGACTAACTTTTCCGGATTGTCAAGTATGTGGGAAAAAGCATGGAGGAGTTTGTAATAAGTTGAATGTGGTATGTTTCAAATGCAATCAGAAAGGGCACTATTCGAGGGAGTGCCGAAATCAGCCAGCAAGAGAGCCAGCAAATAAGGATCAGCCTATCCGGAATCCAGCAGTGAAGGTTCCAGCCATTGGATTTACATGCTTTAAATGTGGGAAGCCAGGACATATGGCCAGGGATTGCAAGACACCAGCCCCAGTCAGTAATGCATTGAGGATTATGGGATCTACCCCAACAGTGAATGAGACTCCAAGGGCTAGAGTTTTTGACATGTCGGTGAAGGATGCGATCCAGGATACGGATGTCGTGGCAGGTATGCATAATGTGAATTCTTTATGTGCCAAAGTGTTAATAGATTCGGGAGCAACTCGATCGTTTGTTTCACAAGATTTTGTTAGTAAGTTAAATTGTCCAGTTGAATGTTTAAATGAAATAATGACTGTGGAATTAGCAAATCAAGAACGTGTAACTGTTAACCAAGTTTATGGGAATTGTGAGATTGAGATCTCTGGTAGTAAATTTTGTGTAGATTTGATACCATTTAAGTTAGGAGAATTTGACGTTATATTAGGGATGGATTAGTTATCTAAGTATGATGCCCAGATAGATTGTCGAAATAAGAAAGTAATGGTGAAAACACCAGATGAAAGAATAGTAACGTTCAAAGGTCGGAAACAAGTAAAGAAGTTCTTAACGATGATTTAAACCAATAAGTTATTACGGCAAGGATGCGAGCATTTCGTAGCAGATGTGATCGACAGAAGTCAGGAATCAGCAAAACTTGAAGATATTTGTAATAACCCCAATTTTTTTGGAAAATTTTTGAAACCCTTATGAATAGTGTTTTTGCTGAATGAGAAAACTTTTCATGCCACGCTATGTAGGGGTTCTGTTATTGATCTTATGGGATATTATTAGTACTCTATGTGGTATATAAGTGTATGTAAAGATCGTCAGAATCCAATTCCGAACACTTTGATTTTCCCGGAAATCCACTAGATACGGAAAAAATTGAGTATAAGGTAACAGGATAAAAAGGATTTAAATTAAAGGATTATAAGAGAGGATCATAAAAGGATTATAATGTATTGAGAAAGGTTAAGGAAACCCAAGTAATAAGATCACGGGTATGATCCCTCAAACGATAAACGAAAACGAAAGTTAAGCGAACCGTATAACAGATCAACGGTCATTAGGCAAATAATTAGGAAGTTAATCAAAAGGATAAGAGAGGATGGTGTCATCCAACCAATAGAAAAAGGACAAAGGAGGGGTGATGACATCACAAAGTGATGCAAGCATGACATAAGAGGGAAGGAAATGTGGTGGAATATTAACCACACAAAATCAAGGGTAAATGGGTAATTGACCTAAAACAAAACAAAAACCTAGCAACCAAGCAAAACAAATCACAAAACACCAATTCCTCCATTTCTTCATGAAGCTCTCGGCTTCTTTCTTAAGAAATGGGAAGTCCAAGCTCCTCCACTTGCTATTTTACAAGGTAATTATCCTAGCTTCTCCTAGTTAAGTTACATACTTCCTATAAGTTTAAGCTTCTAATTCCAAGCCAATCTTTTTCTAGAAATCAAGGAAGAAGATGGTGAATAGTACTTTCTTGAAATTAATTTTTGTGTTCTTGATTTCTTTGAAAGAACAAGCTTGTAGGAGGTTAGATTAAGGCTTCCATGGGCATTCCAAGGATCTTTCATGGATTAAAAGCTTCAAGGAAGGTATAACTCTTCATGATCTTAGTTTTAAGTTCGTTGTTTAGATTTCCTAATGTTGAGATGATGGGTTAGTGTAATGGGTTTGTAATCATGTTTAAAGCTTGTTATGAGTAGTTTAGTTGGTGAGAGGCATGATTATTGTGTGTTTAGAGATGGGTTGATTTTGTGATATTTTTGGAGTTGGAAATCTTGGTTATTAGTTAATGAACCTAAGTAAAGCTTTTAGTTCATGTGGGAAATAAGTATAAATTGTTAATGTGGAGTTGTTGGGGCTGTGTGATGTAGTTTGGATGGATTTTTTATTGGGTTGTGATTGTGGGTTGAATTGTGGTTGATTTGGAATGGTTTAAATTGGGAAATCGCGTAAATATAGCCGTCGTAATGTCCGATTTACTTTTGACTGCTTTTGTTCATAACATTAGGACCCGAGAACCCCCTGCTAGATGTTGACCATTGCCATGTCTAGATAGCTCATGTTACGAGCTTCGTTTTGATATGTAGTTCGTTCGATTCCGATGCATGGTTTAGGAGAAACGACCGTTTCAAGTAACGGCGTTTTGCGAACGAAACTTATCCCCTCGCCTTACTTTGAAACATAGGTTAAAGACCAAAAAGGGTTAATTAATGTATGAAACATTTATGGTAAGTGTGTTAGGCAGTTGGTAAGACACTCGCGAAGGAATCGCCTTAAAACTCATAATGGTTAATTTATTAAAAATGGTGGAGCCGAGGGTACTCGAGTGACTTAAGTAAATCGTTAAGCGCAAAATGAGCGTTAGAGTCTGAGTTGGTTAGAGTATAGATTTACAAGTGACTTTGGTTTAATTCCAACTTACTTGTTTCTTATAGGTTACCAGACTCGTCCCGAGCCATTCGTAACCCCAAGTCGCTCAGGCAAGTTTTCTACCCGTTATACTGTTGTTGTGATGTATATATGTATATGCATTATCTTGCGATAGATGCATGTTGGTTAATTATCAAGTGTTGCAATATATTGAAGCATGCTGCTATGGTATATATATATGCATGCCTGTTTCGTATTCTTTCCATATATATCTGTTGATTCAGTTGATAATACCTATGCTAGAGAATAGCGATAATTTGCATATACCCTTATTATAGGGACCCAAAAGGTGAAAACATTTTCTAAAACGGGGAGTCGAGGATCCCAAGTAGATTTTGTATATATGTATATAAATATATATATATATTTATATATATATATGGTTATAGTTTTTAAAACTATTAATCGAATAAGGGTTATTCGATAACTTTATATTATTTATTGAATATTATTTTGAATATTATTCGAGGGCTTATGACTCCTTTATATTATTATTGAATATTACTTGGATATTCATTTGAGGATGTATGACTCCTTTATTTTATGAATATTATTAATAATATTCATTCGAGGTATTATGACTCCGCTTATTACTGAAATATATTCTTTATTTTATTAAAGAATAAGGTGTCAATAATCAAACTTATTTTCGATTATTCAAATAAAGATAGTACTTTTATATAAGTATATCTTTGGTTATTTAATATCCATTTCAAGTATAAGTTTTAATACTTCTACTTCGATTATTTTTATAAGGATTATCTTTATGAGAATATTATTTAAATAATAATATTCAGACATTTTCTAAATATATTGGGACTGATTTACTTCATTAAATCAGCATTACTCCAAACACTCTTTAAAGTGTTTTCGAGTCTTCAAAATGATTTTTAAAAGTTAGAGCGGATCCCAAAACTCATTTTTATATTTAAGATCTTCCTTTTAAAAAGGGGATTTAAATACTCGCTCAAAACCTGAGGGATCCGGCTCTATGGTGTATTTTATATTCGCAACAAGGTTGCAGTTTTGGTAAATGAATTGATTACTTACCCAACGTTCGGGAAGTAAGTCCATCTATCGAGTCGGCATAAGCAACATGGGCTCAGTGGGCGTCCATGATAGTGTAAGTGGCTCAGTGGGAGTCCATCAAATGCATAAGTGGCTGAGTGGCAGTCCAGCATAAGGTCCTATTGCGACCAGGGTGATGACCAGTGGGGAATTCGTCCATCTACTAGTAGAAAAGGTTACTTATTGGTATCTTTGCCTAATCAGCAAGATATCAGGTTTATGCCAAAATTCTTTCCTTTCCAAATTTATTGGATATTGCAATTCTGTTCATACTTTACACGACAGAGGTTTTCAGGAAATGTATAAAGGAAGATGTATATGTGGATATATATATATATATCAGAACTTAATGAAGTATATCATAACTTCATTTCCTTTAATAATATTTTAAAGATTTAATCTATTCAAATCTTGTCTTGTAGTCTCATCTATGTGATGAACTGTTGAAAGCTCATTATACTTTGAACAATGGTAGTTCAAGTAGCTTTATAAATGATATAAGTGGAGTGAAGTATTTGGTAACTTCATCTTTTAAACTTATATCTAGTTAATAATTGTCTTATGAATGACAAAGATTTTCAGAAAAACGTTGAGACAAGGTTAGATATATGAGATCACCTTGCAACGATATTTTTTATACAGTTATACACTGGAACTCTGTGTATATTATGCATGGAAGAGGACTTCCAATATTTTGAAAAGTATATATGTATATATACTAAATATTTTGCGACTTCATCGCATTAAGATATCAAACTTGGTTCATTTCTTTTGACCAAGACTTTCATGAGTACTATGAGAAGGCTCATATTGTTAATCATTATACATATTATTTTGGTGGGCTTGTTGCTCACCCTTACTTTCTTCTTTCATCACACAACAACAGATAGAAAAGATGAACAGGACTAAGCTCCCAATTCGCAGACAGATAGGAAACATTCCGCAGTTTCCTGTAGGCGTGGATGTCGCTGTAGCTGAGGTAGGAACTACCAATAGGCTAGGTTTTCAACTTATGATGTACCAGACTTATGTATAACTATGAATTGTAATAATGGCAAAGAAATGTAAATTTATTCAGAAACCTTTTCAAGGTGTATTGACATATAATTGTGGAATAAAACGACTTGTGGTTATTTTTTGATGTTCATCTTTGAGACTATAACATGTGGTGTGTGTGTTTATTGTGGGGTCACAGTACAGAGTAGTTGAGTAATTATTAAGATTGGGTGTTATTAAGGGAAATGGAACTCGTGACAACCCGGATCCCCGACCCCGGATTTGGGGGTGTTACAGAAGTGGTATCAGAGCCAAGCGTTATAAACCTCAGAGATGATGTGACATTAAGATAATAAGTTCACTAAGATAATAAGAACTCTTGCCAAGTTCATAGTCGGACTACCTAACGTAGTACTGACAGTTAAAACCCTTATGGGAACCCTTATAAATATCGTGATAGTAGCGTAGTTCGTTATCATATATGGTAGCGGGACTCCGAACCCTGAGGTTGAGAAGTGACTGTGCGATGATGTTTTATTACTAATTGGAGATCGGATTGTGGATCCGATAGAGCGTCCTAACGCAGGACCGGATGATGTTGATATTGAGGATGTAGCAGTTGAGGATGTTGTCCTAGAAGGGATAGTTGCTGAGGAGGATCCCATGGAGGATCCTGAAAAGAATGAATAAAGGACCACTAATGAAATTAATGACCATGGTTAGGTCGCCTACCAGAAGTAGGATTGGTCGATCACTACCGGAGGTTCGTTCAAGTTTGTAAAGATGGTAGCCCCTTTAACGCGGCTTACTCGTAAGACTGAGAAGTTTGAATGGACAGAGAAATGCGAGAACAACTTTTAAGAACTGAAGCAAGGATTGGTGACGGCCCCTATGATGGCGTTGCCGGATGGAAAAGGAGATTTTGTGATGTGTAGTGACGATTCGCATAAAGAATTAGGGTGCTTCTTATACAGCACAACAAGGTAATCGCGTACGCGTCAAGACCATTAAGGGAATATAAAATTCGATATCCCCACCCATGAGCTTGGACTCATGGCAATAATTTTGCCCTAAAGATTGGAGGCACTACCTGTATGGATAGAAGTGCGAGATTTACACAAACCATAGGAGCTCTAGTACATTTTTACGTGGAAAGAGCTCAACATACGCCAGAGGAGGCAGTTAGAGCTAATCAAGAATTATGATTGGGAGATTCTGTATCATTCGGGGAAAGCCAATGTGGTGGCTGATGCCCTTAGTAAAAAGGAGAGACTCAAGATGAAAATGTCTTTGGGAGAGTTTATAAGAGATTTTGGAGATAGAAGTGAAGATAACCGGAGCCGGTACCGAAAAGCTGTTTGAGATTGCAATACAGCCCGAATTATTGAAAAAGAACATAGTGTGCCAGAAAAAGTGATGAATGAAGGCAGAAGACCAACAAATAGATAAGAGATTAATACCGAGAAAGATGATAAGGGAATAATGAGGCATTCCTACAGAATTTGGGTTCCAAATGTTCAAGAACTTAAAGATGAAATCTTAGATGAAAGCTAGTTGAGGAATAAGATTTAGAGCAAACCCTGAACGTGATAGTCAGGGAGGTCGCCATCAAGATAGAAGGAACCCATAACATAATGAAGTGGAAAATGAGGATTTTAACGTATAAGATAACCCCAAGTATGGGAGAAGGATGAAACATTTCATACTAAGGAAACAGAAAGTCGAGTAAGGAAAGGAGACCGAGACGGTACTCCTATACGGCAATTTATGGACCTGTCTAGACAGAACTTAGACTATTATCCCCAACCACCACCTTGAGGAAACAATGCAGTGAGAAATTCTTTCAGGGCCTTTAAGTCGCTAAGCCCTTAGAATTCCAAGGAACAAGCTGACCCAGTCGAGGCAAGAGCCTGGCTAAAGGAAATATAGGAATCATTTGAAATTCTAAATGATTGACGAATCACAAAAGACTGTTTTGTCACTTACCCTCCTAAGAGAAGGGCCACCACTGGTGAAAGACCAAGAAAGGCACGGAGCCAGAGGTTAGAATAAACTGATTTAAGTTCAGTCAATTGTTTACAGGAAAGTACTTCCCAAGGTTATGAAGATAGTGTAAAAGCTTTAGAGCCAGAACAAAGGCGGACGAGTATGATGAAATATGAATCTAAGTTGTAAAAGTTGTCAAGATTCGTTCTGAGGACACGAATCCAGAATGACGGGATGTTTGAAATCAATGCTTATGTTGTGATTGGTTTGTGAAATAATGATAAGAGAAAGGAAAATAAAAAGAAACTGAAGTGGAAAGGAATATAAAGGCAATAGAGTTTGAGGAATGATAAGGGAGTTGGGTATGAGGAAACCCTAAAGAATCATAGCAATAGAAATAGAAAAGTATGTAATCGTCAGGATGAGGGTGATTCACCATGAGTTAAAATTGATGGTTGAGGGCATAAGAGATACATATATTTTATCCCCTGTAAGTTGGGAAGATTCGAGGAAACCTTGAGATAATTCGAAGGATAAATAATAAGACGCGGATAGACTGAGGAGACAAGAAAGTAAGAAATTAAGAAAATTGGATGAAGGAAGTGACCTTCAAGAAGGTGAAGTGTAAGACCGGTGGCATGATACCCAGAAAGGGAGACGCCAGATATGAAAGATATCCCAACATTGAGGTGACTGTTGAGATAAACAACAAAAGTAAATAAGGAATTATTAAGAAGAAGTTCACGTTGAACACGACCAATATCTTCCAGAACATCCTTGTTATCGTTACCAAATTAGGCAAGACAAGCGGATAACCGTTGTTATCTTTTGGAGGCTATATTGATTGACCTCATTTTGAATACAAATGTTATTGTGAAATTAGGCATATACTATCGAGGTGGGAATGATTGAATAAGACACCCTTATCAGGGATATATGACTTGATTTATCCATGGAAGGATTAAGGTACCTTTTAAAGGTGGAATTAAGGATAGAACATCGGTAACTTAAAACGAATCCTAGGGGAATGCATAAAGGTTGGCATTTCACCCTTAATAGGGATAGTATGAGTTTTGGCAGTATGAATTGGAAAGGATTAAGGTAATAACAACCTTTAAGAATCAGTGGAGAAATTTTTCAGAAGTATATAGACAATGGTTCTAGTATTAGTAAATGGTATTTTGATATGCCCTGTATCTAGGGAATACAGGAGGAACGATTGAAGGATAACCTTAGAGGTTTTACAAGGAAAAAGGTAATATTCAAAATTCTCAAGAATGGAAATGTGGATAAAGGAAATATGACGTAATTATAATGATGCCAAGTGGGGCACGTGTTAAACCACGAGAAAGTATGAATCGAACCAGTAAAGGTCGAAATTGTTCAGGGCAATTAGGGCCCGGGATAAAAGATGTTCTAAGTATGATTGAGAGTCAGTCTTGACAGTGATTAGCCTCTAAAGATTGAGGCAATAACTTATGGAAAAATGGTGATATTTTTTTTTACTTATCAGATTTTAAGGAAAACATCTTCACATTAGCTGTGATTGAAATAAGGTAGAAAATTTATTTGGAGGTGGTTAAAATGACATTGACTGTAAGGAAATTTTACTATCAGGAAAGGCCAAAGAGGTGGCCGACACTTTAAAGGTAAGAGGATAATTATAGGCGCTTGTGCCAAAGGAATACAGTGATGATGGTTAAAGCTATGAAGGTTGTATTATGGTTTGGAAGATTGACATTCCTTTTGATGACTGTGCAATACCCAACCATAATAGTAGTTGGTAAAGGTTTAATTCGTGTAATCGCCATGGGCGGGCTATCTATCTCAGAAGGTCCTATCTTGAGATAAGCCAGGACCATATTTCAAAAAGGACTAAACAAACCTTTGAGTTAAGTCTTCTATTGAAGGCATATGATTAAGAATGGTATTAACCTGCTATCGTTGCTTTAAGCGAAACTCTTCTGCAATTTTATCTGCTTCATGTCATGTATGTATGTCAGAATCAGGAATGTACTCCATGAATCATGAATGGTGATTATTTTACCTCCTTAGAAGGATTTGATACGACATGTATGGACTCCGTATGTTTAGATATTAAGATTTTATGGAAAAGTGAATGACGATAGTAGGTCAGTGGTGGACCATAGTAATGCAGTAATGATTCCGCGAGTAATGAGTTGATTACAACCGTGAGAGTTATATTTGAATGGTTGTTGAGATTGAGTACCACTAATCGGGTCGTGGTAGTGAATAAGTTATCATTGATAGACTAATTAAGTAGAGTATCTACCTAGTGAATATTTATTCTTTCTTATCAATAGAGAGTCGTATTACTATATGAGGAAGGTTGCAGTGCAAGTATAAAATTCTAGTAACGATGATGTCTAGAATGAGATCCCAGATTCGATTTTCGATATCAAGGGAGTTTCAAAGGTGATTGTGTATAAGCTCAAGGAAGAGCATGGGTCCATAGAATGATGGACGGAATAGCAAAAATATTTAGGCATGTGAAATACGATGCTATAATACTCATATGTTTTGTTCTCCTATGACAAACCTCTATAGTTCAGAGGTAGGTTCCAAGCCAGATATTTTGTGGCAGTATATTTTTTTTCATATATACAATTCTCTTCAGTTCGTTCTTTTCTCTTCTTTTCATTTCATGTAAGCTGAGAAGAACAACCCTTCCAGAAGGGGAGGTATTGCCGAATGACTATCTATCTGTGTGATAGAAGCCGAGTAGGATACCAGCTATTGTTTAATTGCTTGTCAAGTACTAAAGGCTGGCCACCTTCTGTACTAACTATGCGATATAACAAGTGTTCATGATCATAGTGATCTCTCAACAAATTCCTTTACTTCTATATGATTGATCAAACTTTGGGAAATAGAAACAGCTGAAAAAGGAGTAGTAAAGTTGTGGTAGTATTCGGAATGGAAACACATTCGTGATACTAAGGTTGACGTGGTTATTAAAAGGTTATAGAACGCTAACGAGCAAAAGTATAACCAGTATAATATTAGGAACGGAAGGTAGTAGCGATTACGAACTGGAAAAGAATGGGTATTGAGAAGCAAAAGCTCTAATGCTAAAAGCTATAATGAGAGTCTGTGCAATAGACTTGAAAGAAATTGGAATGATCACTTAACACGGGTTGAGTTTTCTTACGACAATAGATCATATGTCAGTATTGAGGTATCGCCTTATGAGATCCTTGAGGGAAGACAATGTCGATCTCCCTTATGTTAGGATGAAGTTGTAGAGCGCAAGATGCTCGGACCCGCAGTAGTCCAAAGGACCAGGGATATAATAGATCTAATCAGAGGACGACTGGTAGTAGCCAGGAAGGACATAAGAAGTATGACGATTTGACACGAAAGGACAAAGAATAGGAAGGAGGGAACCTTGTATTGTTAAAAGTATTCCCTTGAAAAGAATTAATGAGATTCGGAAAGAAAGGAAAGCTAAGTCCACCAATTGTTGGACCCTTGGATATATTAAGAAGTATTGGGAAGTTAGCATATGAGCTAGCCTTACCCTAGAACATGTAGCAAGTCATAACGTGTTTCACGTATCAATGTTAAGGAAGTGTAATTCGGATGCCAGATAAATAGGGGCATATGAGCGCATAGACATGCAACCAGACGTAACCTATATGGAGCAACCAGGAAGGGTTATAGAGTGAAAAGGAACAAGTGCTTAGGAGAAGGGTTATCAAACTAGGCGGAGTTTGGTGGTAGGACCACAATGTGGGAAAATTTACTTGAGAGTTAGAAAGTGTAATGCTAAGAGAGTATCCCTATTCATTTTCCATCTGATTCCGGGACGGAATCCTTTTAAGGAGGGGAGACTGTAATAACCCCAATTTTTTTGGAAAATTTTTGAAACCCTTATGAATAGTGTTTTTGCTGAATGAGAAAACTTTTCATGCCACGCTATGTAGGGGTTCTGTTATTGATCTTATGGGATATTATTAGTACTCTATGTGGTATATAAGTGTATGTAAAGATCGTCAGAATCCAATTCCGAACACTTTGATTTTTCCCGGAAATCCACTAGATACGGAAAGAATTAAGTATAAGGCAACAGGATAAAAAGGATTTAAATTAAAGGATTATAAGAGAGGATCATAAAAGGATTATAATGTATTGAGAAAGGTTAAGGAAACCCAAGTAATAAGATCACGGGTATGATCCCTCAAACGATAAACGAAACGAAAGTTAAGCGAACCGTATAACAGATCAGCGGTCATTAGGCAAACAATTAGGAAGTTAATCAAAAGGATAAGAGAGGATGGTGTCATCCAACCAATAGAAAGAGGACAAAGGAGGGGTGATGACATCATAAAGTGATGCAAGCATGACATAAGAGGGAAGGAAATGTGGTGGAATATTAACCACACAAAATCAAGGGTAAATGGGTAATTGACCTAAAACAAAACAAAAACCTAGAAACCAAGCAAAACAAATCACAAAACACCAATTCCTCCATTTCTTCATGAAGCTCTCAGCTTCTTTCTTAAGAAATGGGAAGTCCAAGCTCCTCCACTTGCTATTTTACAAGGTAATTATCCTAGCTTCTCCTAGTTAAGTTACATACTTCCTATAAGTTTAAGCTTCTAATTCCAAGCCAATCTTTTTCTAGAAATCAAGGAAGAAGATGGTGAATAGTACTTTCTTGAAATTAATTTTTGTGTTCTTGATTTCTTTGAAAGAACAAGCTTGTAGGAGGTTAGATTAAGGCTTCCATGGGCATTCCAAGGATCTTTCATGGATTAAAAGCTTCAAGGAAGGTATAACTCTTCATGATCTTAGTTTTAAGTTCGTTGTTTAGATTTCCTAATGTTGAGATGATGGGTTAGTGTAATGGGTTTGTAATCATGTTTAAAGCTTGTTATGAGTAGTTTAGTTGGTGAGAGGCATGATTATTGTGTGTTTAGAGATGGGTTGATTTTGTGATATTTTTGGAGTTGGAAATCTTGGTTATTAGTTAATGAACCTAAGTAAAGCTTTTAGTTCATGTGGGAAATAAGTATAAATTGTTAATGTGGAGTTGTTGGGGCTGTATGATGTAGTTTGGATGGAATTTTTATTGGGTTGTGATTGTGGGTTGAATTGTGGTTGATTTGGAATGGTTTAAATTGGGAAATCGCGTAAACATAGCCGTCGTAATGTCCGATTTACTTTGGACTGCTTTTGTTCATAACATTAGGACCCGAGAACCCCCTGCTAGATGTTGACCATTGCCATGCCTAGATAGCTCATGTTACGAGCTTCGTTTTGATATGTAGTTCGTTCGATTCCGATGCACGGTTTAGGAGAAATGACCGTTTCAAATAACGGCGTTTTGCGAACGAAACTTTTCCCCTCGCCTTACTTTGAAACATAGGTTAAAGACCAAAAAGGGTTAATTAATGTATGAAACATTTATGGTAAGTGTGTTAGGAAGTTGGTAAGACACTCGCGAAGGAATTGCCTTAAAAATCATAATGGTTAATTTATTAAAAATGGTGGAGCCGAGGGTCCTCGAGTGACTTAAGTAAATCGTTAAGCGCAAAATGAGCGATAGAGTCTGAGTTGGTTAGAGTATAGATTTAAAAGTGACTTTGGTTTAATTCCAACTTACTTGTTTCTTATAGGTTACCAGACTCGTCCCGAGCCATTCGTAACCCCAAGTCGCTCAGGCAAGTTTTCTACCCGTTATACTGTTGTTGTGATGTATATATGTATATGCATTATCTTGCGATAGATGCATGTTGGTTAATTAACAAATGTTGCAATATATTGAAGCATGCTGCTATGGTATATATATATGCATGCCTGTTTCATATTCTTTCCATATATATCTGTTGATTCAGTTGATAATACCTATGCTAGAGAATAGCGGTAATTTGCATATACCCTTATTATAGGGACCCAAAAGGTGAAAACATTTTCTAAAACCGGGAGTCGAGGATCCCGAGTAGATTTTGTATATATGTATATATATATATATTTATATATATATATGGTTATAGTTTTCAAAACTATTAATCGAATAAGGGTTATTCGATAACTTTATATTATTTATTGAATATTATTTCGAATATTATTCGAGGGCTTATGACTCCTTTATATTATTATTGAATATTACTTGGATATTCATTTGAGGATGTATGACTCCTTTATTTTATGAATATTATTAATAATATTCATTCGAGGTATTATGACTCCGCTTATTACTGAAATATATTCTTTATTTTATTAAAGAATAAGGTGTCAATAATCAAACTTATTTTCGATTATTCAAATAAAGATAGTACTTTTATATAAGTATATCTTTGGTTATTTAATATCCATTTCAAGTATAAGTTTTAATACTTCTACTTCGATTATTTTTATAAGGATTATCTTTATGAGAATATTATTTAAATAATAATATTCAGACATTTTCTAAATATATTGGGACTGATTTACTTCATTAAATCAGCATTACTCCAAACACTCTTTAAAGTGTTTTCGAGTCTTCAAAATGATTTTTAAAAGTTAGAGCGGATCCCAAAACTCATTTTTATATTTAAGATCTTCCTTTTAAAAAGGGGATTTAAATACTCGCTCAAAACCTGAGGGATCCGGCTCTATGGTGTATTTTATATTCGCAACAAGGTTGCAGTTTTGGTAAATGAATTGATTACTTACCCAACGTTCGGGAAGTAAGTCCATCTATCGAGTCGGCATAAGCAACATGGGCTCAGTGGGCGTCCATGATAGTGTAAGTGGCTCAGTGGGAGTCCATCAAATGCATAAGTGGCTGAGTGGCAGTCCAGGATAAGGTCCTATTGCGACCAGGGTGATGACCAGTGGGGAATTCGTCCATCTACTAGTAGAAAAGGTTACTTATTGGTATCTTTGCCTGATCAGCAAGATATCAGGTTTATGCCAAAATTCTTTCCTTTCCAAATTTATTGGATATTGCAATTCTGTTCATACTTTACACGACAGAGGTTTTCAGGAAATGTATAAAGGAAGATGTATATGTGGATATATATATATATATATATATCAGAACTTAATGAAGTATATCATAACTTCATTTCCTTTAATAATATTTTAAAGATTTAATCTATTCAAATCTTGTCTTGTAGTCTCATCTATGTGATGAACTGTTGAAAGCTCATTATACTTTGAACAATTGTAGTTCAAGTAGCTTTATAAATGATATAAGTGGAGTGAAATATTTGGTAACTTCATCTTTTAAACTTATATCTAGTTAATAATTATCTTATGAATGACAAAGATTTTCAGAAAAACGTTAAGACAAGGTTAGATATATGAGATCACCTTGCAACGATATTTTTTATACAGTTATACACTGGAACTCTGTGTATATTATGCATGGAAGAGGACTTCCAATATTTTGAAAAGTATATATGTATATATACTAAATATTTTGCGACTTCATCGCATTAAGATATCAAACTTGGTTCATTTCTTTTGACCAAGACTTTCATGAGTACTATGAGAAGGCTCATATTGTTAATCATTATACATATTATTTTGGTGGGCTTGCTGCTCACCCTTGCTTTCTTCTTTCATCACACAACTACAGATAGAAAAGATGAACATGACTAAGCTCCCAATTCGCAGGCAGATAGGAAACATTCTGCAGTTTCCTGTAGGCGTGGATGTCACTGTAGCTGAGATAGGAACTACCAATAGGCTAGGTTTTCAACTTATGATGTACCAGACTTATGTATAACTATGAATTGTAATAATGGCAAAGAAATGTAAATTTATTCAGAAACCTTTTCAAGGTGTATTGACATATAATTGTGGAATAAAACGACTTGTGGTTATTTTTGGATGTTCATCTCTGAGACTATAACGTGTGGTGTGTGTGTTTATTGTGGGGTCACAGTACAGAGTAGTTGAGTAATTATTAAGATTGGGTGTTATTAAGGGAAATGGAACTCGTGACAACCCGGATCCCCGACCCCGGATTTGGGGGTGTTACAATATTCCAGTTGTAAATGAATTTCCAGACGTATTTCCCGACGAATTACCAGGACTTCCTCCAGATAGAGAAATTGAATTTACGATCGACTTAGCACCTGGAACAGAACCAGTATCCAAGGCCCCGTACAGAATGGCGCTTGTTGAGATGAAAGAGCTAGCGAAGCAATTGCAGGAATTGAAAGAAAAAGGAGTAATCAGACCCAGCGTATCCCCGTGGGGAGCCCCGGTATTATTTGTTAAGAAGAAAGATGGAAGCATGAGACTGTGTATCGATTACAGGGAGCTCAACAAGCTTACAATCAAGAATAAGTATCCGTTACCCAGAATTGACGATCTGTTCGACCAGTTGAAGGGAGCCAAGTACTTCTCCAAAATTGATTTAAGATCGGGATATCATCAACTGAAGATCAAGCCAGAAGATATACCAAAGACATCTTTCATAACAAGGTATGGACATTATGAGTTTTTAATGATGTCTTTTGGATTGACCAATGCCCCGGCAGCGTTTATGGACCTGATGAACAGAATTTTAAAGGAGTATTTGGATAAGTTTGTTATTGTGTTTATAGACGATATTTTAATCTATTCAAAGACGGAAGAGGATCATGCGGAACATGTGAGAACGGCTTTGGAGATTTTAAGGAAAAAGAAGTTATATGCTAAATTCTCGAAGTGTGAGTTTTGGCTACATGAAGTTCAATTCTTAGGACACATAGTCAGTAACGAAGGGATCAAAGTGGACCCGGCAAAGATCGAGGCAATTACGAATTGGGAGAGACCGAGAACACCCACTGAGGTAAGAAGTTTCTTGGGATTGGCAGGATATTATCGACGATTCGTTCAGAATTTCTCAAGGATTGCAACACCATTGACAAAGCTTACACGAAAGAATGAAAAGTTTATATGGAACGACAAGTGCGAAGAAAGTTTTCAGGAGTTGAAGTGGAGATTAATCACGGCACCTATTTTGTCACTTCCAGATGATCAAGGGAATTTCGTAATTTATAGCGATGCTTCTCACAAAGGACTAGGATGTGTTTTAATGCAGCACGAAAAGGTGATTGCGTATGCGTCAAGGCAATTGAAACCACACGAACAGAAGTATCCTACTCATGATTTGGAGCTAGAAGCTATAGTTTTCGCTTTGAAGATTTGGAGACATTATTTGTATGGAGAAAAGTGCGAGATTTTCATGGATCACAAAAGCTTAAAGTACATATTCACATAAAAGGAACTTAATATGAGGCAAAGGAGATGGTTAGAGTTGATCAAAGACTATGATTGCTCGATTAATTATCATCCCGGTAAGGCGAACGTGGTGGCAGACGCGTTAAGTCAGAAGGAAAGGTTAAATGAGTTATCAGTACCTGAAGATATATATAAAGAATTTCAGAAATTGGAATTGGAAATTAGAGTTTGCAAACCTCAGGAAGCAAAAGTGTACAGTATGACTTTCCAGCTGGAGTTGTTGGAGAAATTAAAGAAATGTCAGGAAGATGTAATGGATCAAGATATAAATCGTTTGGTAGGTGAAGAATTATGCACGCAGAAGGATGATCAAGGTATTCTTAGGTTTTCTTCAAGAATTTGGATTCCACCAGTGACGGAGCTGAAAAATGAAATTTTACAAGAGGCACATAGTTCAAGATATTCTATCCATCCAGGGAGTACCAAAATGTACAGAGATTTAAAGAAAAATTATTGGTGGCCATATATGAAGAGGGAAATTGCGGAATAGGTTAGCAAATGTTATACCTGTCAGAGAGTTAAAGCAGAGCATCAGAGACCAAGTGGATTGTTACAGCCATTGGAGATTCCAGAGTGGAAGTGGGAATATATTACCATGGATTTCATAGTTGGATTACCAAGGACAAGGGCTAATCATGATGCCATTTGGGTTATAGTGGATAGACTTACCAAGTCAGTTCATTTTCTGCCTATAAACGAAAGATTTTCGCTCGACAAGTTAGTCCATATGTACCTAAAGGAAATCGTAGTTCGTCATGGAGTTCCTGTGTCTATTGTATCTGATCGAGATCCAAGGTTTAATTCAAGATTTTGGAAGAGTTTTCAAGAATGTTTGGGAACAAGACTAAATATAAGTACGGCCTATCACCCCCAGACGAATGGCCAAAGTGAAAGAACGATCCAGACAATCGAGGACATGTTACGTGTTTGTGCTATTGATTTCAAAGGAAGTTGGGACGAATATCTACCTCTGGTAGAGTTTGCTTACAACAACAGTTATCATGCCAGCATTGGGATGCCACCCTATGAAGCCCTTTATGGACGTAAATGTAGATCTCCAGTATATTGGGACGAAGTAGGAGAACGCAAGATACTTGGACCTGAACTGGTACAACAGACAAAGGAAATTGTTAGAATTATCCAGAAAAGATTGATAGCCGCACAAGATCGTCAGAGGAAATATGCAGACCAGTCAAGGAAAGACATGGAATATGAAGAAGGAAGCTTGGTATTATTGAAAGTATCACCGTGGAAAGGACTAACGAGGTTTGGGAAGAAAGGGAAGCTAAGCCCAAGATATGTCGGACCTTTTGAAATCCTAAAGCGCGTTGGCAAAGTAGCTTACGAGTTGGCGTTACCTCCGCACATGGAGCACATTCACAATGTTTTTCACGTATCGATGCTCAAGAAATATAATCTAGACTCCAGGCATGTAATAGAATACGAGCCAATAGAGCTTCAGGCAGATTTATCATATGTAGAGAGTCCGATAGAGATTCTAGAGGAAAGAGAGAAAGTATTGAGAAATAAAGTGGTAAAGTTAGTAAGAGTATTGTGGAGAAACCCAAAGATTGAAGAGTCAACCTGGGAGTTAGAAAGTGATATGAGAGAAAAGTACCCTCATTTATTTTCCTAGGAGATTCTGAGGACAGAATCCTTTTAAGGGGGGAAGGATGTAATATCTGGGATATATCGTGTAATTATTTTTGATATTAAATAATTATTATGTGTGTTCAGTATCTATTCTGTGAGTTAATTGTTAAGTGTTATCTGTACTTGGATATTCCAAAATAATATTAATTGAGTATTTTAATTTTTATATGTCCAAAATAAAATATAAATAATTGTCATATCTTCCTAATTATTTTTATGTTGATTTATGGATTTATAAGAATCATATGAAATTTCTAAAATCTTTTTCCGGGTAATTAAAATCTATTTTATAAAAACGGGAACCAACCGACGTCACCCGTTGTTACGTTTTTGAACCCGAAACTCTTTCGAGAACTCCTTCCTAACCTAATTGTAATATTCCGAGCATATTCCATGTTTCGACTTTTTCGATCCGGCGTACGGTTTGTTCTACGCGGGTCCCGGCGCAATATTTTCGATACAATATTCGTTTAGGTAAATCAATAAAACCCGTATTTTCGATAAACATGAGCTTTTTATTAAACTATCACAATTATCACTTCGTAATACGTGTAACCAGGCGTTGAGACCAAGACCGCAGTACAAATTGTACTGATTTGGATAATTATCCCGAAAATCGATACTGTTTGGATTAGTTTTTACAAATAAACGTACCGTTTTATATCCGGAATGATCCAATGGGATACTAATTTTCCGTAAATATAAATAGCCTTTTACCGTATTTTATTTCGTATCAAAATCATTTGCAGACAGATAATTATATAATTTTACAGAGAAAAATCATATATTCATAAACTGTTATAAGAATCAAACAGCAAAACGAAGGCGTTACCGATCTCTGTTTTCAAAGCTTGAGTAACCAAAACGAAGGATTTGAAGTGTTCTATCAGATTCTGAGCTTTGTTTCACTGCAGAATCAAAGGTTTATTTTCTGGAAATTTATTTATTTTCGAATTAAATTTATTAAAAATATGATTTTTTTGTTCGGATGATTGTTTGTATGATTTGATGATTGCATATTGTAGAGCTTGTTTTCCTGATGATTTTGATATATTATACGTCTGATTTGGAGTTCAATAACATGTTCAAATTTGAGTTTGATTTTCGAATTTTAAAATTAGGGTTTATAACCCGTATGAATGTTCTTAATTGAAATTTAGGGGTTTCTTATTCCGAAATAGATTGATGTTGTGGTATAGTGTATTGTATTCTCTGTGAAATTTGCAATCTAGTCGTACAAGTTTCATGAATCAATGAGGTCTGAAGAGAAGGGAGTTGTGTTTTGAAGTTACGTCGAACCCGCCGGAAATCGGCGAGTTTTTTGATCAAATTCCGGCCAAGTCCGGGGTTATTGATGAATTTTGATTGCAGATATAGGTTTCTGGTGTTGTGTAGTTTAATTCTGGAGGTGATGGTGGTGGGAGGATGCCAGAGGTGAGTTCTCCGGCCACCCCCGATTTTCCGGCGACTAGAACTGCAAAATTGCAGTTTAGTCCCTGTATTTTTGAAGATGGTGAAGTTTAGTCCCTGTAGTTTGCAAAGTTTTCAACAATAGGATTTCTGTTTATAAAATGTTTAAAAATCATATTTCCTATTTATTTTATTATAAAAATTCATTTTTAATTTCTGAAAATTCTAAAAATTATTATTTTAATTCTGAAAATTATTTTTAATTCAATAATAAATCTAAATTAATTAGTTAATTAATTTCAGTTAATTTTTTTATTTGATTAATTGGTGAATTAATTCGAAAATTAATTGATTAATTGATTTAATAAATTATTAATTAATTTTAGTTAATTATTTAATTAGATTTAATTATTTAAAAATGATTTAAAAATTCCGAAAAATAGTTTCGAGCTTTAAAATATTATTCTAAATTATTTCCAAGGCTCGATAATTATTCTAAAATTATTTCGGAGCCAGAATTGGCCAACCGAACCCTGTTTATTAATCCGAAATTGATCTAACGACCCGTTTTAATTCCGAAAAATGTTTTAAAAATCATTTTAAATACCAGAAAGCCTATTTATGACCCGAAATGTCTTTATAAATGATATGTCATTGATTATGTGACGTATTATGTGTTATATGTAACATGTTGGTTGACTGTCGATTTATATATTCGATGTTTACTATTTATTGCGTAACTTTCAATCCGTTAATCGGATTTGGGTAAAATGAAGGGTAGATAGAAGTATGTGTTGAATAGAATTCTATGAGTTGATTATTGATAGATGCTTATGATATGTGAGCAGAAGAAGCAAGACGTTGGAAAGGGAAACAGATAGTTGAGGAGTAAGACGGTTGTGATTGGAAGCGAGTGCAATGTAGTAAGCTAATACCAGGCAAGTGTTCTGAACTTCCTCGAGATATTTTAGTACTTGATAGTCTTGTTGATATTGCAAGTGCTTAGAAGCACTGAAACCCAAACACTGATTCCAGTTATTGTTCTTGAGCCATGAACCTTATTCTTTCTATACCATTGATTGTTGTATACCCAAACACGAACCTCAAGTATACAATACTACTCCACAAATACATACACATTAAATACAAAACACGGAACCAGATTGCTTATACCTTCAAACCATTGTATTTTATGCTTTGAAAGCCCAAATCTTTGAAACCCTGAAATGTTGATTCCTTTGTTATCCAATTCTTTCATTACCCAGCATCCAAGCTTTTAAATTACCATATTGATCCTTATAAAGATTGAAACCCTTTCATTGTTAAACACTCATTGTTGTTAAGGATTCTGGTTATTGTTTATTATTGCATATTCTGTTATTATGTTAAAATTGGATTGTTTTTATAAAATTATGGACTAGATTCGTGGTCAGACCATATAATGGTCAAGTTAGGCCAATGTGTGCCTTGGATCCAGTAGTTAGAGCAATGCTGTGTGCCTTGCTCGGGGTTAGTGCGTGACTGATCAGCAGCCTAACCTTGGTTTTTAAATTGAAAGTATAATATCCAATTCTAAATCATAATCCATTGTTCACTTGATATCATAATCATGTTCACCTGATGATCATTATTCTCAGTTTTGTCATTGTGACTTGTTGAGCTAGTTAGCTCATTTGTGCGATGTTGTTTATATTCTTTCCAGTTAAGAAGGAATCAGTTGGTAAAGAGGATCCCCAGTCCAGCGCGAGAGCTAGGGGTTCAGGTTAAGGAAGCTGAGCTAGTAGGCTTCTTTTGGAATAATTTAAGTCTGTAAAAGTTTGTAATAATGTTTAATACGCAGTTTTGAGTTTGGAATAGTTGGGATTTGAACGGTTTGTAATATATTAATGTGTTTGGCTTGTGTGCATACTTTAACCTGTTGCGGTCCGTGGTGGTTGGTAAGTAGGGTCACTGCATATATTATTATTATCTTTATTATTGTTATAAGCAGGGTATAAATAAGGTGTGAGTGTGGACCCCAAACTTCTGACCCGGGTTTGGAGGCCGCCACATTTTGGACTTTTTGTAACCCTTATGAATATTGATTTTGTTGATTATGCGGAATAAGAAAACTTTTCATACCACACTTTGTAGGGGTTCTTTTATTGTTATTCTGAGATCTTATTAGTACTCTGTATGGTATATAAGTGTATGTAAAGATCGTCAAAATCTAAATTCGAACACTTTGATTTTTCCCGAAAATCCACCAGATACCGAAAGAATTGAGTATAAGGTAACAGGATAAAAAGGATTTCAATTCAAGGATTATAAGAGAGGATCATAAAAGGAATATAATGTATTGAGAAAGGTTAAGGAGACCCAAGTAATAAGATCCCGGGTATGATCCCTCAAACGATAAACGAGAACGAAAGTTAAGCGAACCGTATAACAGTTCAGCGGTCATTAGCCAAGTAATTAGGAGCTAATTAAAGAGGTTAGTGATGATGATGTCACCACACCAACAAGAAGAGGACAAGTGTGGGAAGATGACATAGGAAAGTGACATAAGCATGACCAAAAAGGAAGGAAGGTTGGTTGATTATAAACCACACAAAATTCACCATGGTTAAAAGGTAATAAATCAAAACAAAAGTGGATCAACCAAGCCAAAACAATTCATAACACAAAAACACACAAGTTGACTTTCATTATTCAAGAGAAGCTCTCGGCCTCTTCTCCATTTCAAGGAAAGAAAAACCCAAATCCAAGTTCCAAGCTTTGTTAATTAGTGAGGTAATTATCTAAGGTTCATTGTACATAGATATAGATATCCTATAAGTTTAAGCTTCAAATTCCTTCACAATCTCTTCCTAAAATTCATGGAAGAAGAGGGTGAATGGTGTTTTTCAAGAACTTGAAATTTTGATCTTGTGTTTTTGTTTAGATAAAGCTTTAGTAAGGATTTTCCAAGGTTGTTCCAAGCTCATTAGTTACTCCTACTCACAAGGAAGGTATAATCTCTTAACCTAGCTTTGTTATTGAATGTTAAGAGCTTATTATGAGTAGTATAGTTCATAATAGGCTTGATTATTGTGTATTTAGAGATTGATTGGTTTTGTCATGTTTTGGAGTTGTAAATCTTGATGATTAGTTAATGAACTTAAGTAAGCTCTTAGTTTATGATTGAGAAGTAGTATAAATTGGAAATATTGAGTTGTTGGGGTTGTTGTAGTATTGTATGGATGGAGTTTGGTTGTATGGTTGAATTGTGGTTGAATTGTGGTTGAATTGTGGTTGATTTGGAGTAGGATAAAATTTGGTAATCGCGTAAACACAGCCGTCGTAATGCCCGATTTACTTTAGACTGCTTTTGTTCTTAACATCAGGACCCGTGAACACACTGTTAGGTTTTGACCATTGCCATTATTAGATAGTTCATGTTACGAGCTTCGTTTTGATATGTGGTTCGTTTGAATCCGATGAACGGTTTAGGAGAAACGACCGTTTTAAGTAACGGCGTTTCACGAACGAACCATTACCCCTCGCCTTACTTTGAAACATTGGTTAAGGACCTTAAATGACTAATTGGAGTATGAAACATTTATGTGAAGTGGATTAGGCAGTTGGTAAGGTACTCGCGAAAGACTCGCCTTAAAAATCTTAATGGTTAATTTATTAAAAATGGTGGAGCCGAGGGTACTCGAGCGACTTAGGAGAACCATTAAGCGCAAAGCGAGCGTTAGAGTCTAATTGGTTAAAGTATAGATTCTTAAGCGACTTTGGTTTAATTCCAATTTATATGTGGTTTATAGGTTACCAGACTCATCCCAGGACTTTTACCACCCCAGTCGCTCAGGCAAGTTTTCTACCCGTTATACTGTTGTTGTGATGTATATATGTATATGCATTATCTTGTGATATATGCATGTTGGTTAATTAGCAAATTTTGCGATATATTGAAGCATGCTGATATGGTATACATATGCATGTCTGTTTCATAATTTGGTTATCTATCTGTTGATTTCAATGCTTATAGTTGCATAATACTTATGCTAGAGATAAGCAGTAGTTGCGTATACCCTTAGTATAGGGGACCCAAAGGTGAACATTTTCTAAAACCGGGAGTCGATGTTCCCGAGTATATTATATATATATTGATAAAGTTTTCAAAACTATTAATTGAATAAGTTTTATTCGATAACTTTATTTTAAATAATGAATATTATTTGAATATTCATTCGAGGACTTATGACTCTGTTTATTCTATTTAATGAATATTATTTGAATATTCATTCGAGGACTTATGACTCTGTTTATTCTATTTAATGAATATTATTTGAATATTCATTTGAGGACTTATGACTCCGATTATTTACTAATTAATATTCTTTATTTTATTAAAGAATAATGTTTCGATAATCAAACTTATTTTCGATTATTCAAATAAAGATCGTACTTTCGTATAAGTATATCTTTGGTTATTTAATATTCATTTCAAGTATAAGTTTTAAAACTTCTACTTCAATTATTTTTATAAAGATTATTTCTTATGGGAATATTATTTAACCAATAATATTCAGATATTTTCTAATATATTGGGACTGATTTATTTCATTAAATCAGCATTACTCCAAACATTCTTAAAAATGTTTTCGAGTCTTCAAAATGATTTTAAAAGATTAGAGCGGATTCCAAAACTCATTTTTATATTTAAGATCTTCCTTTCAAAGGGGATTTAAATACTCGCTCAAAACCTGAGGGATCCGGCTCTGTGGTGTATTTTATATTCGCAATGAGGTTGCTGTTTTGGTAAATGAATTGATTACTTACCCAACGTTCGGGAAGTAAGTCCATCTATTGAGTCGGCATAAGCAACATGGGCTCGGTGGGCGTCCATGAAAGTGTAAGTGGCTCAGTGGGAGTCCATCAAATGCGTAAGTGGCTCAGTGGCAGTCCAGCATAAGGTCCAATTGCGGCCAGGGTGATAACCAGTGGGGAATTCATCCATCTACTAGTAGAAAAGGTTACTTATTGGTATCTTTGCCTAATCAGCAAGATATCAGGTTTATGCCAAGGTTTTCTCCTTTCCAAATTTATTGGATATTGCAACTCTGTTTATAATTTTCATAACAGAGGTTTTCAAGGAGTGTATGAAATGTATATATATAGGTGTATATATATATCGGGACTTAATGAAGTATTTCGTAACTTCATTATTTATAATGATATTCAAAGATTGAGTCTATCCAAGTCTTTTCTTGTAGTCTCATCTATGTGATGAACTTTTGAAACTGATGATACCTTGAACGGTGGTAGTTCAAGTAGTATCCGGAAAAGATATAAGTATATTGGAGTATCTTGTAACTTCATCTTTTCAACTTATATCTGGTTAATGATTATCTTATGCATGACAAAGATTTTTACAAAAATGTTGAGACAAGGTTAGATATATGAGATCACCTTGCAATGATATTTTTATACAGTTATAAACTGGAACTCTGTGTATATTATACATGTTAGAGGATTTCAAAGATTTTTGAAGTATATATATATATACTGAATATTTTGCGACTTCGTCGCATTAAAATAACAAACTTGGTTCATTTCTTCTTGACCAAGACTTTCATGAATACTATGATGTTATGGATTAAAAACTAATATATATAATTGTTGTATTTGGTACTAAGGAACGTGAACTTCAAGGCTCGATTTGACTGCTCTTGTGTTTCGTGACTCAATCTGCCTTAACAAGATGCCTACGTACCTTGCTGATTACCAAGGATCAAGTCAAAAAACGTAGTTATGATTTGTGGGGTGAGGCCCCTTATATAGATGTGGGGGTCCTTGAATCGGACTTGGTATAGGAGACTTGGTGGGCAAGTCTCATAGTTAGAATGGACTTTGGAGTCCTAGATAGTAGGAAACTGACTCCTTATCCTTTTAGGTCCCCTTGAGGCTAATCTGCAAGGATTTATATCCTTATCGGGAATTTTCTCAATGGCTGATTTTTCCCTTATTAATTAATTATGAAATTAATTAATAATATACAGGGTTTTTGGGCCTTCTTTGTTCCATCTGGCCTGATCTGGTCTACCAGGCCGGATCAACATGTTAACCTTTCTGGTCTGAATATCATACATCTTCTTATAGGGCCTTGCAGCCTAAACTATAATAATTAATTATGTAATCAGGATTTATTTATCCCAATCATTTACCCCCCAACTTTTGAGAAACCGTATAAGATTTCGCAAAAGTTAAGTTCATTTATTCCCTTACTGGGTATCGTTTTGCGAAAAGTGTGGAGCGACCTACACGTTTACAACGATTTACTTTTATTCCTTTTATTCAAGAATTATCTTAATTTCCAGGAATTTTTCCCTTGACTCCGGGATTTTTTCTTAATTTTCTGGATTTTTCCCTTAATTTCTGGGATTTATCCTTATTTTTCTGGATTTTCCCTTAATTTCTGGGTTTTTCCTTATTTTCTGGGATTTTTCAGATTTCCAGCCCTTTTTCGACCAAGATCCTAGTCGAAATTTCGACCTGGATCCTAGTCGAAACATGGGTCAGCCTTGCAATCCTGGTCGAAGGAGTTCGACTAGGATCCACGACCTGGAATTCGACCAGGATCCTAGTCGAACTTTCGACCTGGATCTAGGTCGAAAACTTACCCTTTTTCAATTCCTGGTCTTGAGCTTATCGACTAGGATTTCGACCAGGATTCTAGTCGATATTTTGACCTAAATCCTGTTCGAAAATTCTCTTTTTCTCTTGCTACCTAGTCGAAGGATTTCGACTAGGATTCACGACCTGGTTTTTGACCAGGATCCTAGTCGATTTTCGACCTGGGTTTTAGTCTAGGTTTTTTTAAACCCCATTCTTGAAAAATGCTTGGTTCATTCGACTTCATTCCTGGTCGAAGTTTCGACCTCAATCCAGTCCTGTTATTCCCGTTATTTTCGGGTGTCTGGTTGAAAAATTTCGGGCAGGATTCACGACCTGGAATTCGACCTAAATCCTGGTCTTTTTTACCCGTTATTTTCGGGTGTCTGCTCGAAAGATTTCGGGAAGGATTCACGACCTGGTTTTCGACCTGAAATCTGGTCTTTTTTACCCGTTATTTTCGGGTGTCTGCTCGAAAGATTTCGGGCAGGATTCACGATCTGGTTTTTGACCTGAATCCTGGTCTTGAGCCTTAAATCTTTTGGGGCTACAATTTTGGGTATTGTATTTTCCAAATCCTAATTGGATTTGGGCCTAGCCTTCTTTATTGGGCCTTATTAAATCTTAATGGGCCTCTCTAACTCTTATTGGGCCTCTAATTGATCTGGGCTTAATACCCTGTTTAGAATTCTCTAGAATTCCTTGGAATATTCTGGAATATTCCTTTTTCTGGGCTTTTTTCTTTGGGCCTCTATCCTTAATGGGCTTTTGTCCCTTCAACTTCCCTTTTCCTCTTATATAAAGGAGTGAGGAGAGGCTACTACTCCTCACTTTCTCATTTCTAAGTTCTTCTTCTTTCTCCTCCTGTTAAAATTCTTAGAGCAAAAACAGCAAGTCGGAGTATCAAAGCCTTTTTAGGAGCTCTTCTTCAGGTAAGGTTCCTCCCTTTACTTCTTGTGCTTACTTTTACATTGTATGCACTTCTTTAGGTAAAATTCCTCCCTTTTTTCAGATGGCTGATAAGAAAATGACTCGTTTGGCCAAGATGAACGTGGCTAGAAAGTCCAATGAATTCCCTATTCGATCAAGGTACACTTCCTTGATCGACATGATCAACACCCGCGGGGACGAGTACCCGTCTGATGCAAATCTGGACGCGCACGACCATATTAGTGCCCTGCGGGATCCCAAAGAGCTGGAAAAGTTGAGCAGCTGTTTTAAAATCAAGGAACCTTTCAAGCTGGTTTTTGCAGGCCCGACCGACAGGGCCTGCCAGTGGAAGAAGGACGCATTATGCGTCTACAGGGATACTCTACGGGCAGGTATCAGACTCCGATTTCACCCGTTCATTCCTCTTTTGCTAGCTGATGTGGGCATCAGCCCTTGCCAACTCCCCCCTAATTCTTGGAGGCTTATTCTGTGCAATCTGTCGCAATGCGCCAAGCACAATGTCCCTACTTCCGTTGCTGTTTTCAGAAAGATTTTCCAGTTCAAAAACAGCCCTGATAAAAGTTAGGGTTGGGTTTCTTTAAACCAGCGCCCTACTATTCCCCATATTGTGAACGGGAAGTCCATCCCTGACAACAACTTGGGGTGGAAGAAAGATTTTTTGTTCGTCGTTTGGGAGGGTGGCGATTGGGGCACCCTGTTTCGATTGTCTTTTGGGCTTGCCGTTGATGGGAGCCCAAACGATATAATTTTGTTTGAGGAGGAGGCTAGATCTTTCAACCTCCTGACGCAAGATAATGGGACTTCCCATTCTTGGGACTTCATCAGGGAGACCATTCTTGTAGAACGCGGCCTCTCTCCCGTCCCTAAGAAAAGTAAGTTTCCTCCCTTATATCTCTTTTTATTTCCTTCATTTTCTATCTTGCCGATTCCTCAACTTACTTACCTCACTTGTTGTAGTGGCTGAGAAGATTGAGGAGGCAACCAAGCCTAAAGACCTGGAGACAACCAGGATGAAGCAGTGCTGGAAAGGTCTTTAAAGACCCGCGCCTTGGTGATCGCTTCCCGAAGTTCCTACTCCAAGCAATAGGAACCAGGCGAGGAAGGCCCCAGCCATGTTTTGCGCACCAAGCAGAATCCAGGGGCCTATTTTCAACCTGCTTGGGGAATCTGGGGCAAGGATTCAATCGTTGGCAGCACGGCGCTTTGCCAAGGAATGGTCTAAGCATTCCATCTCCCCGGTGGACTATCAAGACTTTGTCCTTCAACAGGACTTAGAGGGGAACAAGCTTTTCGGAGCTCAGGCTTTGGCGATGGTACGTCCTTTTCCTTTGCTCTTCGTAGTTGCCCTTTTTGATTTTCTTATCTCATACTTTTGCAACTTCTCTTGTAGGCGAATGCCCATTTTCAAGGGGCGATCCACCAAGCCAAGGCTTGGAAGGTTGGCCTGGAGGATGCTAATAAGAAGTTGGAGGTGGCCAACCAAAAAATAGAGGCCCTGGAAGCTCAACTTGCCTCTTCCACTTCTGACCTGGAAACGGCCCGGGCTGAAAATGTTATCCTGAAGTCTCGGAAGGATAAAGCCTTTGACGGCTGGATGGATACCCAGGAGTTCAAGGACTTAATGGTGGAGCACGATGCCCTCCTACACCCGATTAGCTATAAAGAAGGCTGGGATGCTGCTGTGGAGGCCATTCAAGACGAGTTTCTAGAAGTCCTTGAGCAGTCCCCCTTTCATTGCCCTGTTCGAGTTCTAGAACTTGGGGGTGTTGCTGATAAGCTTGTTGGCCTGATCAAGGACGGCCCGTTGGGGAGCCAAGGTCAAAAGAGGAAAGAGCTTGAGTCCAGCTCCGGAGAGGAGGAAGCTTCTTCTGAAGAGGAGTCTGAGCCTGTCACTAAGAAGGTCAGGGTGGAAGAGCCTCCAAGAGCAGCACCTCAGCAACCAGCGTCTCCCGCAGCATCCAAAGCGCCCGAAGGCAGTTCTCATGGAACCTCTACGGGGACTTCTGAGGGGACGACTGAGACGTCCGAAGGGACGACTGAGACATCCGAGGAGACTTCGGATAGTGGTTCCGAGGAATCCCAGCCTTCCAAGGCCTAAGTTTTGTTTATGTATATCTTCTTTTTGGACAATATGTAAACTTTGTTCATATCAGAACTTCTTACCCTTCGGGGTTATTTCATATGTTGTTTTTCTTACTCGCCTCTTTCTCCATTATCTTTTCAATACTTGATATGCATTTAAACTTGAACTAATTGGCCAATGATCAAAGCATGATTTTTTGTTAAATCCACACAAGGTATTAACTTAAACATTCATAGGTTGAAATAATTTCGAACTCTTTAATATGAAGTCTGGCTTTTCAAAACCTTACATAGTATGGGTTCGACCCTTAACAATAATAACTCGACAATGTAAATTCTACTGGAATATAAAATCCTACGCAAGCAAAGCTTCAAGGTGCTTTTAAACCTTCTTGCCATATTGACAAGTGAGAATCGTACTTCAACTATCTTACACATAGTAAACCTTCAGGTTTTGTGCATGCATGGTTCTCGGGATTTCAAAACCATCCATAGTCTCCAGCCTGTAGGTTCCTCTACCCTGAACGCTCTTGACTTTGTACGGACCTTCCCAATTCGGGGCAAGATTTCCTTTCTGTCCTACACCAGAAGCTTCTATCTTCCTCAAGACTAGGTCACCTTGTTTGAAAAACCTTTCTTTAACCCTTAGGTTGTAGTAGAATGAAGCCTTTTTCTGATATTCTACTATCTTTGCATGTGCCTCATCTCGCACTTCATCGATTAGATCCAGGGCTAACCTCTGCCCTTCTTCATTTTCCTCTGCATTGAAAGCCTGAATCCTTGGAGAGGAATGTGATATCTCCACGGGAACTACGGCTTCTGCTCCATATGCCAACATGAAGGGAGTTGCTCCTGTCGTGACTCTACAGGTAGTCCTATAGGCCCATAATATGGGAAGTATCTCATCCATCCAATTATTTCTTGACTTCTCGATCCTCTTTTTTAGTCCATCCAGGATTATTCGATTTGCTACTTCCGCTTGCCCATTGGCTTGTGGGTGAGCCACAGAGGTGAACCGTAACTCAATTTCATTTTCTTCACAATACTTCTTGGATACCTCATTGTTGAATTGTGTTCCATTGTCAGTGACGAGGATACGGGGAATTCCATATCGGCACATAATGTTTTCCCACAAGAATTGTGCAACATGCTTAGTTGTGATCTTGGCCAAGGGTTTGGCTTCAATCCACTTGGTGAAATAATCAATGGCTACAATGAGAAACTTCCTTTGTGCCGTGGCCATGGGGAAAGGCCCCAAAATATCCATTCCCCACATTGCAAAGGGAATGGGCGAGTTGATAGATGTCTGCATCTCGAGGGGTTGTCTAACAACAGGTGCATGCTTCTGACAGCGGTCACACTTCTTCACATATTCTTTGGCATCAGCCATCATTTCTGGCCAGTAAAAGCCTAAACGAGTTATCTTATGAGCCAAAGCCCTGCCCCCCAAGTGTTTTCCACAAATACCTTCATGCACTTCTTCAAGAGCTAAGCGTGCCTCATCGGGCCTGAGACACCTTAAATAAGGAACCATGAAAGATCTTTTGTACAGAATCCCATCTATTAAAGAGTACCTTAGTGCCCGAACAGTTAACTTCTGTGCTTCAGTTGCATCGCTTGACAACCAACCGGTTTGAATGTGAGCCTTAATGGGATCAATCCATGACGTCCCCAGGCCTATAGGAGCCACAAGCTTAACATCTATGCTTCGTGTCTTCAAAACACGGAAGTACACACTTCCTGAACTTTCTTCTATCTCGGATGAAGCAAACTTTGATAACGCATCTGCCTTAGCATTTTCTTCCCTTGGAATGTGCTCAACATGGCATTCATTAAATTGGGTCATCACAGCCCTTACTAGGCGGACATACTTAGCCATCGTATCATCCCTTGCCTCAAATTCTCCCTTTACCTGGGATATGATCAGCTTCGAGTCTCCACGGACCTTTAAGTTTTTGACTCTAAGTGTTCCAGCTAGGCCAAGGCCAGCTATTAGGGCTTCATATTCTGCCTCATTGTTTGTGGTCGGGAAGTCTAGCTTCATAGCATACTCAATTAAGAACTCATCAGGGCTTTGCAAAACCAATCCTGCTCCACTGGAATTTGTTTTTGATGCTCCATCAAAATAGAGAACCCAATATTCTTTCTCCTTATCATCCTTCTCTTTGTCCCCATTATCGACTCCCTTGTCTTGTGGTATGGTATCCTCCTGCCCCCCCGACTTCTTGGTTGGGTATGGTACACTCCACCACGAAGTCAGCTAGCGCCTGGGCTTTTATTGCCGTTCGCGGCTTATACTTGAGATCGAACTCTCCCAGCTCTAATGCCCACTTAATCAATCTCCCACTTGCCTTGGGACTGTGAATGATATTTCTCAGTGGCTGATTTGTTAGCACCTCAATCTGATGATCCTGAAAGTAAGGACGCAGATTTCTCGAAGCCATTACCAAGGCTAGAACAAATTTCTCAATAGTTGAATAATTCAATTCAGCACCATGCAGAATTTTGCTGACATAGTATACGGGTTTCTGGACTTTCAGTTCCTCTTTAACCAACACCGCGCTCAAGGCACTCTCTGAAACAGCCAAGTACAAGAATAAAACTTCACTCAAAACTGGCTTGGCCAACAACGGGGCCTGCGCCATATATTGCTTCAGTTCTTCAAAAGCCTTCTGGTTTTCTTCGCTCCATACAAAGTCCTTAATATTTTTTAGTGACTTAAAGAATGACAGGCACTTGTCTCCTGACTTGGAGATGAATCGTCCCAACGCAACAACCCTTCCTGTGAGCTTCTGAACATCCTTGACGGATTTTGGTGGTTCCATATCCAGGATTGCCTTTATTTTATCGGGGTTAGCCTTGATTCCTCTCTTTGAGACCATCAATCCCAAGAATTTTCCAGATCCTACCCCGAAAGCACATTTTGTAGGATTCAACATCATCTTGTGGTACCTCAGGACCTCAAAAGCTTCCCTCAAATGGGTTATATGATCAGTCTTTACTAGACTCCTGAATTAAATGTCATCAACATAGACTTCCATGGTCTTACCAATAAGATCCTTAAAAATTTTATTTACCAACCTTTGATAGGTGGCTCCTGCATTCTTAAGACCAAATGCCATAACAAGTTAACAATAAACACCAAAGTCAGTGATGAATGATACCTTTGGAATGTCATCTTTGTGCATCTTAATCTGATTGTATCCACTAAATCCATCCATGAAACTCAGCATCTCATGCCCAGCAGTGGCATCAATCAAAGTATCAATCCTTGGAAACGGAAAACAGTCTTTAGGGCATGCATCATTAAGATCAGTGAAGTCTATACACATCCTCCACTTTCCATTAGCCTTCTTCACCATTACAGGGTTTGTTAACCATTCCGGAAATTGAATCTCCTTAATGAAACCAGCCTCTAGGAGCTTTTCAACTTCCTGTTTTATAGCCTCTTGTCTTTCCGGGGCAAAGTTTCTTTTCTTTTGTTTCACTGTCTTCCTACTTGGATCCACGTTTAACTTATGAGTAATCAGCTCCGAGTCTATTCCTGGCATATCAGTTGCTGACCATGCGAACACATCACTATTTTCTTGCAAAAATTTCACCAACTTCCCTCTAAGGGGCTCCTCTAATGTGGCTCCAATGAAAGTCATCCTCTCAGGATTCTTGGGGTCTAAAGGAATCGAAACCAAGTCTTCTACTGGCTTTCCTCTCTTCTCATCATTTTCTCAGACATCCATATCTTCAATAGGAAGAACCTGCCCTCCGACTCCATCTGCCCTTAAAGAGGCCACATAACAGCTTCTAGCCATTTTTTGATCTCCTCTCTCTTCTCCAATCCCATTCCGGGTGGGAAACTTCATAACTGAATGGTAGGAAGAAGGGACTGCCTTGAAGGCATGTATCCCTGTTCGCCCCATGATAGCATTATAAGTTGAACTATCCTTTACTACCACGAAATCCAACATCTGTGTCGCTTGCCTTGGTTCTGTACCTATGGTTGTTGGCAATTTGATTATCCCTTCCACAGGATATTCTACTCCAGGAAATCCATATATCGGCATGTCGGTTGGTGTCAACTGGGAATCATTATACCCCATCCTTAGAAAGGTGTCGTAGAGCAAGATATCCACAGAAGCACCATTATCCACAAGGACCCTCTTAACCGGGCTATTTCCTATTACCGGTGTTATGACCAGCGGGTCGTCATGAGGAAACTTCACACCCTCTAGGTCAGAATCATCAAAAGCCAACGTTACTTCTGTCCTGGCCCTCTTAGGGGGTTCTCCAACAATATGCATAATCTCTCTAGTATATGCCTTTCTGGAATTTTTGGACAATCCAGCAGCAGTTGGACCTCCAAAGATCGTGTTTATAACAGGCCCTCGAGGTCGCGGCCCTCCAAAAATTGTATTTATAACCGGTCCTCTAGGCTGGGGATTCTTCCCCTGATCGTCCTGGTCCCTCCTACGATCTTCAAAGTTCTTCCTTCCATTATTATTCATGTCCCCTCCTTCCCCTGTGTACTTGTTCAATCTTCCTTTTCGAATGAGGAACTCAATTTCATCTTTCAGCTGCCTACACTCTTCGGTGTCGTGACCAACATCTTTGTGAAATCTGCAATACTTGCTTTTGTCTAACTTGGCAGGATCAGCCTTCAAGGGCTTAGGCCAACGAATATCTCGATCTTTCTCGATTTCCATCAAGATCTGGCTTCTAGGAGCATTCAGCTTAGCGTATTCGGTGAACTTTTGCCCAGGTCCTCCCTTCTTGGGGGCTGAATCAGGGTTTTGCTCGGTTCTAGGATACTTGTCCTTAGCAATATACTCCAGATCAGTTTTTCGCTTCTTGCCTCCAGTGGCCTCATTACTTACTACGTTCTTCCTCATGCTTTCTTCATCTTTGATATACTTCCCTGCCCTCTCTTGGAGCTGCAACATATTTTCAGGGGGACGTTTGTCCAAGGACATCTTAAAAAACTCATCCCTAGTTCCTTGTTGCAGTGCTATCATGGCTACCTTATCATCAAGATCTGAGACTTTTAAAGCCTCCTTTATGGAATTATTCAGGTAATCTCTCAAGGATTCCTTCGCTCCCTGCACAATACTCATAAGAGATGCTGAACTTTTCTCACGGACTCTCCCACTGATAAACTGCTTAATAAAAGCCTGACTTAACTCTCTGAACTAAATAGCGTCATTCACGGGTTGCAGCAGCAGTGCATTAGAGAAAGTTCTAACATGATTAGCGAGATCTCCCGTGCCATCATAGGCTTTGATAGTTGGCATCTTGAACTTCCTTGAGATATGGGCATTCATTATCTCTTCCGTGAAGGGCGGAGTAGGATCATCAGGATCTCCAAGGGGAAGAAGATTGCTCGGATCAGTCCTTGGGATAACAGCCCTTCTCCGTACCGGACCATCCAGGTCTATGACAGGAGGAGGATTTCTCCCTCTAGGGGATATCTGGGGTCTAGTGGTCTGGTGCGCCTCCAAGTCGCGCCTCAGCCTTTGGATCTCAGCCACATGGGCCCTGATCCTTTCCTGCACTTCTTGGGGATTCACCCCTTGGGTGCTTTGAGAGCGTTGTCTTTCATCGGCCATCGGCTCATTGCCAGGACGCCCCTTCTTGGGGCCACTTCATCATCCGAAGATTCAGAGTCTCTCTCAGTGTAAGGACCAGAAAATTCCCGATCCTCGGGGATAGGAGCCAAACCTCATATATAGGGGGGGCGATTGCCCTCGTGCTTCACTTCGCCCAGCACGTCCACTTCCTCCAACCTCAGGGTAAAGGGGCATCCCATAATGGGGGTTAGTAGTAACAACAATTGAATATTCATATCCGACAGGCCGAGAATTCACAGGTTTATGTACTTGTTGAACTTGAGGATTCGTACCTTGAATAGTTGGGGGAGTCGTCCCTTGTGGCTGAGGATGAGTTGCCCCTATCTGGGCCTCCCCTTGAGTAGATGCATAAGTTGAGTGGGGAGGAATCTCCACGGTTGACGAAATCACCTGGGTTGTCCCTGATGGTGTTCCTTCCTCCAGAGCTCTAACTGTTCTCCGTGTTTTCGCCATAGTTGTTGTTGTGCTGTCCCATAGACGGCGCCAAATGTTATGGATTAAAAACTAATATATATAATTGTTGTATTTAGTACTAAGGAACGTGAGCTTCAAGGCTCGATTTGACTACTCTTGTGTTTCGTGACTCAATCTGCCTTAACAAGATGCCTACGTACCTTCCTGATTGCCAAGGATCAAGTCAAAAAACGTAGTTCTGATTTGTGGGTGAGGCCCCTTATATAGATAAGGGGGTCCTTGAATTGGACTTGGTATAGGAGACTTGGTGGGCAAGTCTCATAGTTAGAATGGACTTTGGAGTCCTAGATAGTAGGAAACTGGCTCCTTATCCTTTTAGGTCCCCTTGAGGCTAATCTGCAAGGATTTATATCCTTATCGGGACTTTTCTCAATGGCTGATTTTTCCCTTATTAATTAATTACGAAATTAATTAATAATATACAGGGTTTTTGGGCCTTCTTTGTTCCATCTGGCTTGATCTGGTCTACTAGGCCTGATCAACATGTTAACCTTTCTGGTCTGAATATCATACATCTTCTTATTGGGCCTTGCAGCCCAAACTGTAATAATTAATTATGTAATCAGGATTTATTTATCCCTATCATATGAGAATGCTCATATATTGTTAATTATTATACATACTATTTCGGTGGGCTTGTTGCTCACCTTTGCTTTCTTCTTTCATCACACAACATCAGATAGACAAGATGAACAGGACCAAGCTCCCAATTCGCGAGCGGATAGGAAACGTTCCGCAGTTTCCTATAGGCGTTGATGTCGCTGTAGCTGAGGTAGGAACTACGAATAGGCTAGGCTTTCAACTTTTGACATACCAGACTTATGTATCTTTATGAATTGTAATAATGGCAAAGAAATGTAAATTTATTTAGAAACCCTTTTAAGGTGTAATGGCATATAATTGTGGAATAAAATGACTCGTGTTATTTTTGGATATTCATCTCTGAGACTATAACTTGTGGTGTGTGTGTTTATTGTGGGGTCACAGTACGGAGTAGTTGATTGTTTATTTAGATTGGGTGTTATTAAGGGAAATGGAACTCGTGACAACCCGGATCCCTGACCCCAGATTTGGGAGTGTTACAGAAATGGTATCAGAGCCAAGCGTTATAAACCTCAGAGATGATGCGACGTTAAAAATTATAAGTTCACTAAGATAAATAAGAACTCTTGCCAAGTTCATAGTCGGACTACCTAACGTAGTACTGACAGTTAAAACCCTTAGGGGAACCCTTATAAATATCGTGATAGAGGCGTAGTTCGTTATCGTATATGGTAGCGGGACTCCGAACCCTGAGGTTGAGGAGCAACAACGCGATGATATTTTATTAGGTATTGGAGATCAGATTGTGGATCTGATAGAGCATCCTAACATAGGACCGGATGATGTTCATATTGAGGATGTAGCGGTTGAGGATGTTGTCCTAGAAGGGATTATTGCTGAGAAGGATGCCGTGAAGGATCCTGACAAGAATGAATAAAGGACCACTGAGGAATTGATGACCATGGTTAGGGCGACTACCAGAGGTAGGATTGGTCGGTCACTACCGGAGGTTCGTTCAAGTGTGTAAAGATAGTAGCCCCTTTAACGCGGCTTACTCGTAAGACTGAGAAGTTCGAATGGACAGAGAAATGCGAGAACAGCTCTTAAGAACTGAAGCAAAGGTTGGTGACGACCCCTATGTTGGCGTTGCCAGATGGAAAAGGAGATATTTTTTTTATTTGTAGTGACGCTTCGCAGAAGGAATTAGGGTGCTTCTTATACAGCACATCAAGGTAATCGTGTACGCGTCAAGACAATTAAGAGAATATAAAATTCGATATCCCCACCCATGAGCTTGGGCTCGTGGCAATAGTTTTTCCCTAAAGATTGGAGGCACTACTTGTATGGAGAGAAGTGCGAGATTTACACAAGCCATAAGTGCTCTAGTACATTTTAACGCAGAAAGAGCTCAACATGCGCCAGAGGAGGTGGTTAGAGCTAAGCAAGAATTACGATTATGAGATTCTTTATCATCCAGGGAAAGCCAAAATGGTGGCTAATGCCCTTAGTAGGAAGGAGAGACTCAAGATGATAATGTCCTCAGAAGAGTAGATAAAAGATTTCGAGAAAATGGAAATATAAGTGAAGGTAACCAGAGCCGGTACTGAAAAGCTGTTTGAGATTTTAATAAAGCCCGAATTAGTGAAAAGATAATATTGTGCCAAGAAAAATAATGAATGAAGGAATTTACCTTCAAGAATGTGAAGTGTAAGACCGGTGGCTTGATACCCAGGAAGGGAGACGCCAGGTATGAAAGATATCCCAACATTGAGATGATTGTTGAGATAAACAACAAAAGTAAATAAGGAATTATTAAGAAGAAGTTCATGTTGAACACGACCAATATCTTCTAGAACATCCTTGTTATCGTTACCAAATTAGGCAAGAAAAGCGGATAACCGCTGTTATCTTTTGGAGACCATATTGATTGACCTCATTTTGAATACAGATGTTATTGTGAAATTAGGCATATGCTATCGAGGTGGGAATGATTGAATAAGACACCCTTATCAGGGATATATGACTTGATTTATCCATGGAAGGATGCATGTACCTTTTTAAAGGTGGAATTAAGGATTGAACATCGGTAACTTAAAATGAATCCTAGGGGAATGCATAAAGGTTGGCATTTCACCCTTAATAGGGTTAGTATGAGTTTTGACAGTACGAATTGGAAAGGATTAAGGTAACAACAACCTTTAAGGATCAGTGGAGAAATTTTTCAGAAATATATAGATGATGATTCTGGTATTAATAAATGGTATCTTGATATGCCTTGTGCCTAGGGTGTACCTGATGAAGGATTTAAGGATAACCTTAGAGGTTTTACAAGGAGAAAGGTAATATTCAAAGTTCTCAAGAATAGAAATTTTGATGAAGGAAATATGGCGTAATTATAATAATGCCAGGTGGGCATGTGTTAAACCATAAGAAGTATAGATTAAACCAATGAAGGTCAGAATTGTTAAAGCAAGAAGGGCCCAAGTTAAAAGACGTCCTAAGTATGATCGAGAGTCAGCCATGATAATGTTTACATCTAAAGACTAAGGCAGTGACTTATGGGGAAAAAATGGTGATTTTTTTTATAACAATGACTTAAGAAAAGCATTTTCACATAAGCAGTGATTTGAAATGAGGTAGAAAATTTAGTGAAGGTGGTTAAAATGACATTGATTGTAAGGAAATTTTACTATCAGGAAAGGCCATTAGGTGGCCGACACTTTAAATGTAAGAGGATAATTATAGGCGCTCGTGCCAGAGGAATACATTGATGATAGTTGAAGCCGTGAAGGTTGTATTATGGTTTGGAAGATTGACATTCCTTCTGATGACTGTGCAATACTCAACCGTGATAGTAGTTTGGTAAAGATTTAATTTATGTAATCGCCGTGAGCGGGCTATCTATCTTATAAGGACATACCTTGAGATAAGCCAAGACCATGTTACGAAAGGACTAAATGAACCTCTGAGCTTCATGTCTCCTGATAAAGATATATGATTAAGAATGGTATTAACCTGCTATCGTTGCTTTTATTGAAACTCTTCTGCAATTTTATCTGCTTCATGTCATGAAAGTACGTCAGGATCTGGAGTGTTCTTCATGAATTATAAATGGTGATTATGTTAACTCCTTAGAAGAATGTGATACGACAGGTATGGACTCCGTATGGTTAGTTATTAATATTCCAAGGAAAATGAATGACGACAGTAGGTCAGTGGTGGACCCTAGTAATGCAGCAACGATTCTTTGAATAATGAGCCGATTACAACCGTGAGAGTTGTAGTGTAATGGATGTTGAGATTGGGTACCACTAATCGGGTTGTGGTGATGTATAAGTTATCAATAATAGACTAATTAAGTCAATTATTTACCTATTGAATACTTATTCCTTCTTATCAATAGATAGTCGTATTACTATATGAGGAAGGTTGCGGTGCAAGCATAGAATTCTAGTAACGATGATGTCTAGAATGAGATCCCAGATTCAATTTTCGATGTCGAGGGACTTTCAAAGGTGATTGTGTATAAGCTCGAGCAAGAGCATGGGTCCATAGAATGATGGACAGAATATCAAAAATATTTAGGCATGTGAAATACGATGCTATAATACCTGATGTTGATATATATATATATATACGTATATGTTTTGTTCTCCTATGACAAACCTCTATAGTTCAGAGGTAGATTCCAAGCCAGATATTTTGTGGTAGTATATTTTATATATATACAATTCTCTTCAATTCATTCTTTTCTCTCCTTTTCATTTTGTATAAGCTGAGAAGAACAACCCTTCCAGAAGGGGAGGTATTGCCGAATGACTATCTATCTGTGTGATAAAAGCCTAGTAGGATACCACATGTTGTTTAATTGCTTGTCAAGTACTAAAGGCTGGCCACCTTCTGTACTAACTATACAATAGAACAAGTGTTCATGATCATAGTAATCTCTCAATAAAATCTTTTACTTCTATACGATTGATCAAGTTTTCGAAGATGGAAGCAGCTAAAGGAAGTAGTATCAGTGCGGTGGTATTCCGAATCTAATGCGTTCGTGATACTAAGGTTGACGTGGTTATTAAAAGGTTATAGAACGCTAACGATCAAAAGTATAACCAGTTTAATATTATGAACAAGAAAAGAGTGGGTATTGAGAAGCAAAAGCTATAATGCTAGAAGCTATGATTAGGGTCTGTGCAATAGACTTGAAAGAATTTGGAATGATCACTTAACGCGGATTGAGTTTTCTTACGATAATAGATCGTATGTCAGTATCGAGATATCGCCTTATGAGATCCTTGAGGGAAGACAATGTCGATCTCCCTTATGTTAGGATGAAGTTGTAGAGCGCAAGATGCTCGGACCCGCAGTAGTCCAAAGGACTAAGGATATAATAGATCTAATCAGAGGACGGCTGGTAGTAGCCCAAGATGGACATAAGAAGTATGTTGATTTGACATGAAAGGACAAAGAATAGGAAGTAGGGGACCTAGTGCTGTTATAGGTATTCCCTTGAAAGGGATTAATGAGGTTCGGAAAGAAAGGGAAACTAAGCCCAAGATATATTAGACCTTTTGAGATACTAAGACGGATTGGGAAGTTGGCTTACGAGCTAGCCTTACCCCCGAACTTACAACAAGTTCATAATGTGTTCCATGTGTCAATGCTAAGGAAGTATCATTGAGATGCCAGACACATGGTGGAGTACGAGCAGGTGGATATGCAACCAGATCTGACTTACATGGAGAAACCAGTAAAGATTATGGATAAGAAGGAGCAGGTGCTTCGGAATAAAGTGATCAAGCTAGTCAGAGTGCTATGGTAGAATCATAATGTGGAAGAATCAACTTGGGAACTAGAGAGCGCAATGCTGGAAAAGTACCCCCATTTGTTTTCTATTTGATTCCGGGACGGAATCCTTCTAAGGAGGGGAGACTGTAATAACCCCAAAATTTTGGACTTTTTGTAACCCTTATGAATAGTGATTTTGTTGATTATGCTGAATAAGAAAACTTTTCATACGACACTTTGTAGGGGTTCTTTTATTGTTATTCTGAGATCTTATTAGTACTCTGTATGGTATATAAGTGTATGTAAAGATCGTCAGAATCCAAATTCGAACACTTTGATTTTTCCCGAAAATCCACCAGATGCCGAAAGAATTGAGTATAAGGTAACAAGATAAAAAGGATTTCAATTCAAGGATTATAAGAGAGGATCATAAAAGGAATATAATGTATTGAGAAAGGTTAAGGAGACCCAAGTAATAAGATCCCGGGTATGATCCCTCAAACGATAAACGAGAACGAAAGTTAAGCGAACCGTATAACAGATCAGCGGTCATTAGCCAAGTAATTAGGAGCTAATCAAAGAGGTTAGTGATGATGATGTCACCACACCAACAAGAAGAGGACAAGTGTGGGAAGATGACATAGGAAAGTGACATAAGCATGACCAAAAAGGAAGGAAGGTTGGTTGATTATAAACCACACAAAATTCACCAAGGTTAAAAGGTAATAAATCAAAACAAAAGTGGATCAACCAAGTCAAAACAATTCATAACACAAAAACACACAAGTTGACTTTCATTATTCAAGAGAAGCTCTCGGCCTCTTCTCCATTTCAAGGAAAGAAAAACCCAAATCCAAGTTCCAAGCTTTGTTAATTAGTGAGGTAATTATCTAAGGTTCCTTGTACATAGATATATATATCCTATAAGTTTAAGCTTCAAATTCCTTCATAATCTCTTTCTAAAATTCATGGAAGAAGAGGGCGAATAGTGTTTTTCAAGAACTTGAAATTTTGATCTTGTGTTTTTGTTTAGATAAAGCTTTAGTAAGGATTTTCCAAGGTTGTTCCAAGCTCATTAGTTACTCCTACTCACAAGGAAGGTATAATCTCTTAACCTAGCTTTGTTATTGAATGTTAAGAGCTTATTATGAGTAGTATAGTTCATGATAGGCTTGGTTATGGTGTATTTAGAGATTGATTGGTTTTGTGATGTTTTGGAGTTGTAAATCTTGATGATTAGTTAATGAACTTAAGTAAGCTCTTAGTTCATGATTGAGAAGTAGTATAAATTGGAAATATTGAGTTGTTGGGGCTGTTGTAGTATTGTGTGGATGGATTTTGGTTGTATGGTTGAATTGTGGTTGAATTTTGGTTGATTTGGAGTAGGATAAAATTTGATAATCGCGTAACCACAGCCGTCATAATGCCCGATTTACTTTAGACTGCTTTTGTTCTTAACATCAGGACCCGTGAACTCACTGTTAGGTTTTGACCATTGCAATGATTAGATAGTTCATGTTACGAGCTTCGTTTTGATATGTGGTTCGTTTGAATCCGATGAACGGTTTAGGAGAAACGACCGTTTTAAGTAACGGCGTTTCGTGAACGAACCATTACCCCTCGCCTTACTTTGAAACATTGATTAAGGACCTTAAATGACTAATTGGAGTATGAAACATTTATGTGAAGTGGATTAGGCAGTTGGTAAGGTACTCGCGAAAGAATCACCTTAAAACTCTTAATGGTTAATTTATTAAAAATGGTGGAGCCGAGGGTACTCGAGCGACTTAAGAGAACTATTAAGCGCAAAGCGAGCGTTACAATCTAATTAGTTAAAGTATATATTCTTAAGCGAATTTGGTTTAATTCCAATTTATATGTGGTTTATAGGTTACCAGACTCATCCCAGGACTTTTACCATCCCCAGTCGTTCAGGCAAGTTTTCTACCCGTTATACTGTTGTTGTGATGTATATATGTATATGCATTATCTTGTGATAGATGCATGTTGGTTAATTAGCAAATTTTGCGATATATTGAAGCATGCTGATATGGTATATATATGCATGTCTGTTTCATAATCTGGTTATCTATCTGTTGATTTCAATGCTTTTAGTTGCATAATACCTATGCTAAAGATAAGCAGTAGTTGCGTATACCCTTAGTATAGGGGACCCAAAGGTGAACATTTTCTAAAACCGGGAGTCGATGTTCCCGAGAATATTATATATATATTGATATAGTTTTCAAAACTATTAATTGAATAAATTTTATTCGATAACTTTATTTTAAATAATGAATATTATTTGAATATTAATTCGAGGACTTATGACTCTGTTTATTCTATTTAATGAATATTATTTGAATATTCATTCGAGGACTTATGACTCTGTTTATTCTATTTAATGAATATTATTTGAATATTCATTTGAGGACTTATGACTCCGATTATTTACTAATTAATATTCTTTATTTTATTAAAGAATAATGTTTCGATAATCAAACTTATTTTCGATTATTCAAATAAAGATCGTACTTTCGTAAAAGTATATCTTTGGTTATTTAATATTCGTTTCAAGTATGAGTTTTAAAACTTCTACTTCAATTATTTTTATAAAGATTATTCTTTATGGGAATATTATTTAACCAATAATATTCAGATATTTTCTAATATATTGGGACTGATTTATTTCATTAAATCAGCATTACTCCAAACATTCTTAAAAATGTTTTCGAGTCTTCAAAATGATTTTAAAAGATTAGAGCAGATTCCAAAACTCATTTTTATATTTAAGATCTTCCTTTCAAAGGGGATTTAAATACTCGCTCAAAACCTGAGGGATCCGGCTCTGTGGTGTATTTTATATTCGCAACGAGGTTGCTGTTTTGGTAAATGAATTGATTACTTACCCAACGTTCGGGAAGTAAGTCCATCTATTGAGTCGGCATAAGCAACATGGGCTTAGTGGGCGTCCATGAAAGTTAAGTGGCTCAGTGGGAGTCCATCAAATGCGTAAGTGGCTGAGTGGCAGTCCAGCATAAGGTCCTATTGCGGCCAGGGTGATGACCAGTGGGGAATTCGTCCATCTACTAGTAGAAAAGGTTACTTATTGGTATCTTTGCCTGATCAGCAAGATATCAGGTTTATGCCAAGGGTTTCTCCTTTCCAAATTCATTGGATATTGCAACTCTGTTTATAATTTTCATAACAGAGGTTTTCAAGGAGTGTATGAAATGTATATATATATATAGGTGTATATATATATCGGGACCTAATGAAGTATTTCGTAACTTCATTATTTATAATGATATTCAAAAATTGAGTCTATCCAAGTCTTTTCTTGTAGTCTCATCTATGTGATGAACTTTTGAAACTGATGATACCTTGAACGGTGGTAGTTCAAGTAGTATCCGGAAAAGATATAAGTATATTGGAGTATCTTGTAACTTCATCTTTTCAACTTATATCTGGTTAATGATTATCTTATGCATGACAAAGATTTTCACAAAAACGTTGAGACAAGGTTAGATATTTGAGATCACCTTGCAACGATATTTTTATACAGTTATAAACTGGAACTCTGTGTATATTATACATGTTAGAGGATTTCAAAGATTTTTGTAATATATATATATATATACTGAATATTTTGCGACTTCGTCGCATTAAAATAACAAACTTGGTTCATTTCTTCTTGACCAAGACTTTCATGAGTACTATTAGAATGCTCATATATTGTTAATTATTATACATACTATTTCGGTGGGCTTGTTGCTTACCCTTGCTTTCTTCTTTCATCACACAACATCAGATAGACAAGATAAACAGGACCAAGCTCCCAATTCGCGAGCGGATAGGAAACGTTCCGCAGTTTCCTATAGGCGTTGATGTCGCTGTAGCTGAGGTAGGAACTACCAATAGGCTAGGCTTTCAACTTTTGATGTACCAGACTTACGTATCTTTATGAATTGTAATAATGGCAAAGAAATGTAAATTTATTCAGAAACCCTTTTAAGGTGTAATGGCATATAATTATGGAATAAAATGACTCGTGTTATTTTTGGATATTCATCTCTGAGACTATAACTTGTGGTGTGTGTGTTTATTGTGGGGTCACAGTACGGAGTAGTTGATTGTTTATTTAGATTGGGTGTTATTAAGGAAAATGGAACTCGTGACAACCCGAATCCCTAACCCCGGATTTGGGGGTGTTACATGCTCTCTCTTAGGAAGGTAAGTGGCAAAAACAGTCTTTTGCGCTTCACCGATCATATAAAATCTTAAATGATTCCTCTCTTTCCTTTAGCTAGGCTCTTGTCTCGACTAGGTCAGCTTGTTCCTTGGAACTCTGAGAGCTTAGCGACTAAAGGTCCTGAAAGAATTTCTCAACGCATTATTTCCTCAGGGTGGTGGTTGGGGATAAAAGTATAAGTTTTGTTTAGGTAGGTCCATGAATTGCCCCATAGGAGTACCATCCTAGTTCTCCTTATCTTGCTCGACTTCTGTTTTCTCAGTATGAAATGTTTCATCCTTCTCCCATAATTGGGGTTATCTTATATGTTAAAATCCTTGTTTTCCACTTCATTATATTATGGGTTCCTTCTTTCTTGATGGCGACCGCCCTGACTATCACATTCAGGGTTTGCCCTAAATCTTATTCCTCGAACTATGGATTTCATCTAAGATCCAGTCCTTAAGCTCTTAAACGTTTGGAACCCAAATTCTGTAGGAATACCTCGTTATTCCTTTATCATCTTTCTCGGTATTAATCTTTTCTATAGTCATTGGCTCTCTGCCTTCATTCATCACTTTTTCTTGGCACAAAATGATCTTTTCCCATAATTCAGGCTCCATTACAATCTCAAACAACCTTTCAATACCAGCTCCGGTTACCTTCACTTCTATTTCCATTTTCTTGAAATCTTTTATCTACTCTCCTGAAGACATTATCATTTTGAGTCTCTCCTTTCTACCAAGGGCGTCAGCCACCACATTGGCTTTACCTGGCTGATAAATAATCTCATAATCATAATCCTTGATTAGCTCTAACCACCTCCTCTGGCGCATGTTGAGCTCTTTCTGCGTAAAAATATAATTGAGCTCTTGGGGTTTGCCTAAACCTCGCACTTCTCTCCATACAAGTAGCGCCTCCAATCTTTAGGGTAAAACTATTGCCGTGAGCTCAAGATCATGGGGGGAATATCGAATTTTATATTCCCTTAATTGTCTTGACGCGTACATGATTACCTTACCGTGTTGCATAAGCACGTACCCTAATCCCTTGTGCGAAGCATCACTATAAATCACAAAATCTCCTTTTCCATCCGGCAACGCCAATATAGGGGCCGTCACTAATCTTTGCTTCAGTTCTTGAAAGCTTTTCTCGCATTTCTCTGTGCATTTGAACTTCTCAGTTTTACAAGTAAGCCGCGTTAAAGGGGCTGCTATCTTTGCAAACTTGAATGAACCTACGGTAGTTATCGGCCAATCCTACCTCTAGTAGTCGTCCTGACCAAGGTCATCAATTCCTCATCGGTCCTTTCTTCATTCTTGTCAGGATCCTCCACATAATCCTCTTCAACAACAATCCCTTCTGTAATAACATCCTCAACCGCTACATCCTTAATATGAACATCATATGGTCCCTCATTAGGGTGCTCCATTGGATCCAAAATCTGATCCCCAATATGTAGTAAAACGTCATCGTTTTATTGCTCTTGAACTTCAGGGTTCGGAGCCCCGCTACCTTATACGATAATGATCTCTGTTACTATCATGATATTTATAAGGGTTCTCATAAGGGTTTTAATTGTCAGTACTACGTTAGGTATTCCGACTATAAACTTGGAAATAGTTCTTATTATCTTAGTGAACTTATTATTTTAGCGACGCATCGTCTCGGAGGTTTATAACGCTTAGCTCTGATATCATTTCTGTAACACCCCCAAATCCGGGGTCGGGGATTCGGGTTGTCACGAGTTCCATTTCCCTTATCAATACTTAATCTTGACAGTCAACCAACTATTGCGTACTGTGACCCCACAATATACACACACACACCACAAGTTATAGTCTCAGAGATGAATACCAAAAATAACACAAGTCATTTTATTCCACAATTATAAGTCATTACACCTCAAAAGGGTTTCTGAATAAATTTACATATTCTTTGCCATTATTACAATTCATAATATACATAAGTCTAGTACATCAAAAGTTGAAAGCCTAGCATATTGGTAGTTCCTACCTCAGCCACAACGGCATCAACGCCTACAGGAAACTGTGGAACGTTTCCTATCCGCTCATGAATTAGGAGCTTGGTCTTGTTCATCTTGTCTATCTGTTGTTGTGTGATGAAAGAAGAAAGCAAGGGTGAGCAACAAGCCCACCGAAATAATATGTATAATAATTTACAATATATGAGCATTCTCATAGTACTCATTAAAGTCTTGGTCAAGAAGAAATGAACCAAGTTGATATCTTAACGCGACCAAGTCGCCAAATATTCATTATATATATATATATATATACTTTTGAAAGTGTTTGAAATCCTTTTCCATGCATAATATAGACAGAGTTCCAGTTTATAACTGTATAAAAATATCGTTGCAAGGTGATCTCATTTATCTAACCTTGTCTCAACGTTTTTCTAAAAATCATTGTCATGCATAAGATAATCATTGACTAGATATAAGTTGAAAAGATGAAGTTACGAGATACTCCAATATACTTATATCTTTTCCGAATACTACTTGAACTACCACCGTTCAAGGTATAATTAGTTTCAAAAGTTCATCACATAGATGAGACTATAAGATAAGACTTGAATAGATTCAATCTTTGAAATATCATTATAAATAATGAAGTTACGAGATACTTCATTAAGTCCCGATATATATATACACCAATATATATACATTTCATACACTCCTTGAAAACCTCTATTATGAAAATTATAAACAGAGTTGCAATATCCAATGAATTTGGAAAGGAGAAAACCTTGGCATAAACCTGATATCTTGCTAATCAGGCAAAGATACCAATAAGTAACATTTTCTACTAGTAGATGGACGAATTCTCCACTGGTCATCACCCTGGCCGCATTAGGACCTATGCTGGACTGCCACTCAGCCACTTACGCATTGATGAACTCCCACTGAGCCACTTACACTTTCATGGACGCCCACTGAGCCCATGTTGCTTATGCCGACTCAAATAGATGGACTTACTTCCCGAACGTTGGGCAAGTAATGAAAATGTTTTCTCAAAACAGCAACCTTGTTGTGAATATGAAATACACCACAGAGCCGGATCCCTCAGGTTTTGAGCGAGTATTTAAATCTCCTTCGAAAGGAAGATCTTAAATCAAAAAAATGAGTTTTGGGATCCGCTCTAACTTTTAAAAATTAGTTTGAAGACTGGAAAACATTTTAAAGAATGTTTGGAATAATGCTGATTTAATAAATTAAATCAGTCCCGATATGTTGGAGAATATTTGAATATTATTATTTAAATAATATTCCCATAAAGGATAATCTCTATAAAAATAATTGAAGTAGAAATTTTTAATAACTCATACTTGAAATGAATAATAAATAACCAAAGATATACTTATACGAAAGTACGATCTTTATTTGAATGATCAAAAATAAGTTTGATTATCGAAACATTATTCTTTAATAAAATAAATAATATTATTTAATAATATAAGCGGAGTCATAAGTCCTCGAATGAATATTCAAAATAATATAATTAAATAAAATAAACTGTCATAAGTCCTCGAATGAATATTCAAAATAATATTCATTAAATAAAATAAAGTTATCAAATAAACCTTATTTGATTAATAGTTTTGAAAACTATATCTATATATATATAATAATATATATATTATACTCGGGAACATCGACTCCCGGTTTAGAAAAATGTTCACCTTCGGGTCCCCTATACTAAGGGTATACGCAACTACTGCTTATCTCTAGCATAGGTATTATGCAGTTTATAAGCATTTGAATTGATAATAGAATATCAAGATTACAAAACAGGCATGCATATATATATATCATATCACACGCTCCAATATATCGCAAGACTTTGCTAATAACAATCATGCACTTATCACAAGATAATGCATACACATATATACATCACAACAACAGTATAACGGGTAGAAAACTTGCCTGAGTGTTCCCGGATAGACTTAAGCTTAGAGTGGGTCCGATCACCTATGAACAACAACATAAGTCGGAACTAAACCCCGGTCGCTTAAGAAACTAGACTTTAACCAATTGAACCCTAACGTTCGCTTATGGTCACTCCTACGCTTAACAAATCACATAAGTCATTCGAGTACCCTCGGCTCCACCATTTTTAATAAATTAACCATTAAGAATTTTAAGGTGATTCTTTCGCGAGTACTCTATCAACTGCCTAATCCACTTTACATAATTGTTTCATACTCCAATTAGTCATTTAAGGGCCTTAAACAAGGTTTCAAAGTAAGGCGAGGGGTAATGGTTCGTTCGCGAAATGCCGTTACTTAAAACGATCATTTCTCCTAAACCGTACATCGGATTTAAGCGAACCACATATCAAAACGAAGCTCGTAACATGAACTATCTAAACATGGCAATGGTGAGAATCTTACATTGAGTTCACGGGTGCTGAAGTTAAGAACTAAAACAGTCTAAGGTAAATCGGGCATTATGACGACTATGTTTACACGATTACCAAAGTTTTAAACCATTCCAAACAACCACAATCCAACTCACAATCAACAATACAACCAACCCTCATCCAAACCTTACCACATCAGTGCCAACATCTCAATATTTTCCAATTCATTCAACCCTAAACATGAACTACTAACTATACTTAAGTTTTATTACCTATAAACAAGATTCAATCATCCAAATCACTACAAACCCAACCAAACTTGAAACACACAAGCATAATGCTTCTCATATACTATAAAAATCAAAACCACTCCTAAACATTCAAATTAAAGCTTAGGGTTTGAAGTTTTTTATACTTTCTTGAAGCTTTTAATCAATGAAAGATCATTGGAATGTCCATGGAAGCCTTGATCTATGCTTAAGCTACCTTGACCTTACAAATAAAATCAAGAATCAAAAGTTTGTTCTTCAAAGTTACTATTCACCCTAAACTAAAATGATTTATTTGAGCTAGCAAACCTTGGATTCAAGCACTCAAACTACTTGCTCTTCTTAGTTATGAAATATAGGAGCTATAGAGACTAACTTCTTGATTTATGATGGAGTGAAGCTTGAGTTTTGAAATTTTCCTTCTTGTTTAAAGAAGAAAAGCCGAGGCAATGAAGGAGAAGAAGAAGAAATAGCTTCTTGATTTGTGTTTTGATGATTGTGTGGTGTTTAGCTTGGTTACATGGAATTTACCATGGTGAAAAATGTGTGGCTCACAATCAACCAACCAATCCTTCCCACTTGTCATGCTTATGTCATCAAGCTTAGGTCATCTTGTTACACTTGTATTCTTCTTGTTGGTGTGATGACATCATCATCCACTAACCTCTTTGATTAACCCTTAATTACGTGGCTAATGACCGCTTATCTGTTATACGGTTCGCTTAACTTTCGTTCACGTTTATCGTTCGAGGGATCATATCCAGGATGTTATTACTTGGGTTCCCCTAAACCTTTCTTAACATTTTATATTCCTTTTATGATCCTCTCTTATAATCCTTGAATTTAAGTCCTTTTAATCATGTTACCCTATACTCAATTCTTTCGGTATCTGGTGGATTTTCGGGAAAAATCAAAGTGTTCGAATTTGGATTCTGACGATCTTTACATACACTTATTTACTTTATGGAATACTAATACGATCTTAGAATTTCCATAAGAGTACTTCTATATAGTGTGGTCTGATAATTTTCCTTAATCAGCATCATCAGCAAAAATTACTATTCATCAGGGTTTCAAAAATTCCAAAAATTGGGGTTATTACAATGGTGATATTTTTTTTCTCACCAGGACTTAAGAAAAGCATTTTCACATCAGCAGTGATTTGAAATGAGGTAGAAAATTTAGTTGAAGGTGGTTAAAATGACATTGATTGTAAGGAAATATTACTATCATGAAAGGCCAAAGAGGTGGCCGACCCCTTAAGTGTAAGAGGACAATTATAGGCGCTCGTGCTAGAGGAATACAGTGATGATGGTTAAATTCGTGAAGGTTGTATTATGGTGTGAAAGATTGACATTCCTTCTGATGATTGTGCGACACTTAACCGCAATAGTAGTTTGGTAAAGGTTTAATTCATGTTAATCGGTGTGAGCGGGATACCTATCTTAAAAGGTCCTATCTTGAGATAAGTGAGGACCATGTTATAAAAGGACTAAATAAACCTTTGAGCTTCATGTATCCTAATATAGGCATATGATTATTGATGGTATTAACCTGCTATCGTTGCTTGGATTGAATCTCTTCTGTAATTTTATGTTCTTTGAGTCTTACAAACGTCAAGTCAGGAGAAGTCCTTCATGGATCACAAATGGTGATTATGTTACCTCCTTAGAAGATTTTGATACGGCAGGTATGGACTCCGTACGATTAGCTATTAAAAGTCCAAGGAAAATGAATGACCACAATAGGTGAGCGGTGGACTATAGTAATACATCAACGATTCCTTGAATAATGAGACGATAACAACCGTGAGTGTTGTATTGTAATGGATGTTGAGATTGAGTACCACTAATCGGGTCGTGTTGATGTATAAGTTATCATTGATAGACTAATTAAGTCGATTATCTACCTATTGAATATTTATTGAATATTTATTTCTTCTTATCAATAGAGAGTCGTATTACTATACGAGTAAGGTTGCGGTGCAAGCATAGAATTCTAGTAACGATGATATCTAGAATGAAATCCCAGATTCGATTTTCAATGTCGAGGGAGTTTCAAAGGTGATTGTGTATAAGCTCGAGCAAGAACATGGGTCCATAGAATGATTGACGGAATAGCAAAAATATTTAGGCATGCAAAATGCGATGCTATAATACTTAATATTGATATATATACATATATGTTTTGTTCTCCTATGACAAACCTCTATAGTTCAGAGGTAGATTCCAAGCCAGATATTTTATGGCAGTATTTTTTATACAATTCTCTTCAATTCATTCTTTTGTATTCATTTTCATTTCGTATAAGCTGAGAAGAACAACCCTTCCAGAAGGGGAGGTATTGCCGAATGACTATCTATTTGTGTAATAGAAGCCTAGTAGGATACCACATGTTGTTTAATTGCTTGTCAAGTACTAAGGGCTGACCACCTTTTGTACTGACCATGCGATGTAACAAGTGGTCATGATCATAGTGATCTCTCAATAAATTCTTTTACTTCTATACGATGGATCAAGCTTTCGAAGATAGAAGCAGCTAGAAAGGAGTAGTATCAGTGCGGTGGTATTTCGAATCTAACACGTTCATGATACTAAGGTTGACGCGGTTATTAAAAGGTCATAGAACGCTAACGAGCAAAAGTATAACCAGTATAATATTAGGTACGGAAGGTAGTATCGATTACGAACTAGAAAAGAGTAGGAATTAAGAAGCAAAAGCTATAACGCTAGAAGCTATGATGAGGGTCTGTGCAATAGACTTGAAAGATTAAATATTCGGAAAAAGATTTTATAAAATCCATATATTTCTTATAAAATCATAAATCAACATAAAAATAATTAGGAAGATATGACAATTATCTATATTTTATTTTGGACATATAAAAATTAAAATACTCAATTAATATTATTTTTAAACATCCAAACACATTTAACACTTAACAAATAATTCAAAGAATAGATACTGAACACATATAATAATTTAAAATCTCCTAAGAAAACAAATTAGGGTACTTTGCTCTCATATCACTTTCTAACTCCCAGGTTGACTCTTCAACCTTTGGGTTTCTCCACAATACTCTTACTTGCTTTACCACTTTATTTCTTAATACTTTCTCTCTTTCCTCTAGAATTTCTATCGGACTCTCTACATATGACAGGTCTACCTGAAGCTCTATTGACTCATATTCTATTACATGCCTAGAGCCTGGATTATAATTCTTAAGAATCGATACATGAAAAACATTATGAATGTGCTCCATGTGCGGAGGTAACGCCAACTCGTAAGCTACTTTGCCGACGCATTTTAAAATCTCAAAAGATCCAACGTATCTTGGGCTCAGTTTTCCTTTCTTTCCAAATCTCGTTAATCCCTTCCATGGTGATACTTTCAGTAATACTAAGCTTCCTTCTTCGAATTCTATATCTTTCCTTGATTGATCTGCATATTTCCTTTAACGGTCTTATGCTCCTATCAATCTCTTCTGGATAACTTCAACAACTTCCTTTGTCTGCTACACTAATTCAGGTCCAAGTATTTTGCGTTCTCCTGTTTCATCCCAATACACTGGAGATCTACATTTGCGTCCATAAAGAGCTTCATAGGGTGGCATCCCAATACTGGCATGATAACTATTGTTGTAAGCAAATTCTATGAGGGGTAAATGCTCGTCCTAACTTCTTTTGAAATCAATAGAACAGACACGTAGCATGTCTTCGATTTTCTGGATCGTTCTTTCACTCTGGCCGTCCGTCTGTGGATGGTAAGCCGTACTCATATTTAGTCTCGTTCCCAAACATTCTTGAAAACTATTTTAAAATCTTGAATTAAATCTTGGATCTCGATCAGATATAATAGACACAGGAACTCCATGACGAACTACAATTTCCTTCAGGTACATATGGACCAACTTGTCGAGTGAAAATCTTTCATTTATAGGCATAAAATGAGCTGACTTGGTAAATCTATCCACTATAACCCAGATGGCATCCTGATTGGCTTTTGTCCTTGGTAATCTAACTATGAAATCCATGGCAATATGTTCCCACTTCCACTCTGGAATCTCCAATGGCTGTAACAATCCACTTGGTCTCTGATGCTCTGCTTTAACTCTCTGACATGTATAACATCTGTTAACCCATTCCGCAATTTCCCTCTTCATATCTGGCCACCAAAAATTTTCTCTTAAATTTCTGTACATCTTGGTACTCCCTGGATGGATTGAATACCTTGAACTATGAGCTTCCTGTAGAATTTCATTTTTAACTCCGTCACTGGTGGAATCCAAATTCTAGAAGAAAACCTAATAATACCTTGATCGTCCTTTTGCGTGCACAATTCTTCACCTATCAAACGATTTATGTCCTGATCCATTACTTCTTCCTGACACTTCTTTATCTTTTCTAACAACTCCGACTGGAAAGTCATACTATACACTTTTGCTTCATCAGGCTTGCAAACTCTAATCTCCAATTCCAATTTCTGAAATTCCTTATATATTTCTTCGGGTACTAATAACACATTTAACTTTTCCTTCCGACTCAACGCGTCTGCTACAATGTTTGCTTTACCGGGATGATAGTTAATTGTACAGTCGTAATCCTTGATCAATTCCAACCATCTCCTCTGTCTCATATTAAGCTCCTTTTGTGTGAATATGTACTTCAAGCTTTTATGATCCGTGTAAATCTCACACTTTTTTCCATATAGATAATGTCTCCAAATTTTCAAAGCGAAAACTATGGCTGCTAGCTCCAAATCATGAGTAGGATATTTCTGTTCGTGTGGTTTCAGTTGTCTCAACACATACGCAATCACCTTATCGTGCTGCATCAGAACACATACGAGTCCTTTATGAGAAGCATCGCTATAGATTACGAAATTCCCTTGATTATCTGGAAGTGACAAAACAGGTGTCGTGATTAATCTTTGCTTCAATTCCTGAAAACTTTCTTCGCATTTATTATTCCATATAAACTTTTCATTCTTCCGTGTAAGCTTTGTCAATGGTGTTACAATCCTTGAGAAATTCTGAACGAATCGTCGATAATATCCTGCCAATCCCAAGAAACTTCTTACCTCAGTGGGTGTTCTCGGTCTCTCCCAATTCGTAATTGCCTCGATCTTTGCCGGGTCCACTTTGATCCCTTCATTACTGACTATGTGTCCTAAGAACTGAACTTCCTGTAGCCAAAACTCATACTTCGAGAATTTAGCATATAACTTCTTTTTCCTTAAAATCTCCAAAGCTGTTTTCAAATGTTCCGCGTGATCCTCTTCCGTCTTTGAATAAATCAAAATATCGTCTATAAACACAATAACGACCTTGTCCAAATATTCCTTGAAAATTCTGTTCATCAGATCCATAAACGATGTCGGGGCATTGATCAATCCAAAAGACATCACTAAAAATTCATAATGTCCATACCTCGTCTTGAAAGTTGTCTTTGGTATATCTTCTGGCTTAATCTTTAGTTGATAATATCCCAATCTTAAGTTGATCTTGGAGAAGCACTTGGCTCCCTTCAATTGGTCAAATAAATCATCAGTTCTGGGTAACGGATACTTGTTCTTGATTGTAAGCTTGTTGAGCTCCCGATAGTCGATGCACAGTCTCATGCTTCCATCCTTCTTCTTGACAAATAATACCGGTGCACCCCACGGAGATACACTGGGTCTGATTACTCCTTTCTCTAACAACTCTTGCAATTGCTTTGCTAGCTCCTACATCTCAACGGGCGCCATTCTATACGGGGCCTTGGATACTGGTTCCGTTCCAGGTGCTAAGTCGATTGCAAACTCAATTTCTCTGTCTGGAGGAAGTCCTAGTAACTCATCGGGAAACATGTCTGGAAATTCATTCGCTACTGGAATATCTTCAAGTTTTGCTGGCTCCTGACTTTTGTCAATCACATATACAACGAAATACTCGCATCCTTGCCGTAGTAACTTCTTGGCTTGAATCATTGTTAAGAACTTCTTTGCTTGCTTCTGGCTCTTGAACGTTACTATCCTTTCATCTGGTGTCTTCACCATTACCTTTTTAATTCGACAATCTATCTGGCCTTCGTGCTTAGATAACCAATCCATGCCTAAGATAAGGTCAAATTCTCCTAACTTAAATGGTATCAAATCTACACAAAACTTACTACCAGCAATCTCAATCTCATAATTCCCACAAACTTGATTAACAGATACACATTCTTGATTTTCTAATTCCACAGTCATTATTTCATTTAGATACTCAGCTGGACAATTTAACTTACTAACAAAATCTTGTTAAACAAATGATCGAGTTTCTCTCGAATCTATTAAACTTTGGCACATAAAGAATTCACATTAAGCGTACCTGCCACGACATCAGTATCCTGGATAGCTTCTTTCATAGACATATCAAAAACCCTAGCCCTTGAAGTCTCATTCACTGCGGGGGTAGATCCCATAATTCTCAATGCATTACTAACTGGGGCTGGTATCTTGCAATCCCTGGCTAAGTGTCCTGGCTTCATACATTTAAAGCACGTAAATCCAATGACTGGAACCTTCACTGCTGGATTCCGGATAGGCTGATCCTTGTTTGCTGGTTCTCTCGCTGGCTGATTTCGGCACTCCCTCGAATAGTGCCCTTTCTGATTACACTTGAAATAAACCACATTCAACTTGTTACAGACTCCTCCATATTTCTTCCCACATACCTGACAATCTGGAAAAGTTAATCTCAACTGATTCGGTTGATTCACATTAACTGGACGGTTGCCCTGACCTCCATTGCCTGCATTTTGTCTCTTGAAATTAAAATTTCTCCCTGGCTGAAACTTGCTTTTTTTAAAATTTGGAAACTTCCCTGGTTGTGACTGACCTTCATTCCCTTCAAACTTCCTCTTCTTACTTTCCTTCTCCTTCTGGGACATCTCGCTCTCTGTCTCTGCAATCATGGCCTTCTGTACAACTCCTACATAGGTATCCAATTCAAAAATGGCTACTTCCCTCTGATCCATGGCTTCAGACCTTGCTGGAATCTCTTAGCCTTCTTCCTGTCAGTATCCACATATGACGATCATACCTTGACAACTCTTCAAACTTACTTTCATAATCCGCCACCAACATATTTCCTTGCTTTAACTCTGGAAACTTTAGTTCCATATGATCCTGAATAAACTGGGGAAAATACTTTTCTAAAAACAATTCCTTGAACCTCTCCCAAGTAATAACATCTGTTCCTTCCAATGTCTTCACAGTCTCCCACCAATAGGTGGCCTCATTCTTCAAGTAATAACTCGCAAACTCAACCTTATGTTCTTCCTTCACTTTCACTAAGGTAAATGACTTCTCTATTTCCTTTAACCCAACATTTGCTTCGATCGGTTCTAAGGAACCCTTGAATTCTGGTGGGTTTACTGCCTGAAAAGTTTTGAAAGTTACCTGGGGATTGGTCTGTCTTTGTTGTTGTTGTGCAAGGTGAACTGTTTGATGGGCCAAGATTTGGAGAATCTGGGCTATTGCTGGGTCTATGGGTCCTGGGTTCACATTCTGGTTTGTATCATCTTGGTTATTATTGTTATTGTTGTTGGTTTCTTCATTCTGGGTATTGGTGCGGGTATTTCTTCTGGGAGGCATTTTCTGTAAAGAATTAAACAACTTATTTAGCTTTTAAATCAAATCCTTTGCATAAAAGAAAAGTTTTGTAAAACAGAAATATCTCTTTTTGAAAACAGTTGTAACTGTTGAACTAAGTAAATTGCATGCTTCTTTACAGGATATAAACATTTAAGGGAACAGGGTATATGGTATCACAGGGGTATAACTGGTGCAATAAATAAGGTAAAGTAAAACAGGTGCAATAAGGTAAATGACAATACTGGAAAGGAAAAAGTACTGATATATATAGATCAAAAGTTTTAGGTAGTACACGCGTAAAGACGCTTCGGAAGTAAAAGCAAAAGGGGTACAATAACCTACTCACTAGTCAGCAGATCTAGTCTATAAATACAACTCAAAACTCTACTGATACATACTACACACTATTGAACATTCTACACAACCATAACAGCTCTGATCAGCATCTCCATCTCTGGATCTCTGACTCAACTCCAAGGAAACTCTGGTCCTCCCAACCTCTCCAAGTCCTCCATCACCTCAGTAGGCCATCTCATCAGTGCATCAGGACCACTTCCAGGTAGTGTAGCTCCATGTAGCCTCGCCTCAAGAACCCTTCGTGTCACAGGTAGTGTAACCAAGATTTGGAGAATCTGGGCTATTGCTGGGTCTATGGGTCCTGGGTTCACATTCTGGTTTGTATCATCTTGGTTATTATTGTTATTATTGTTGGTTTCTTCATTCTGGGTGTTGGTGCGGGTATTTCTTCTGGGAGGCATTTTCTGTAAAGAATTAAACAACTTATTTAGCTTTTAAATCAAATCCTTTGCATAAAGGAAAAGTTTTGTAAAACAGAAATATCTCTTTTTGAAAACAGTTGTAACTGTTGAACTAAGTAAATTGCATGCTTCTTTACAGGATATAAATATTTAAGGGAACAGGGTATATGGTATCACGGGGGTATAACTGGTGCAAAAAATAAGGTAAAGTAAAACAGGTGCAGTAAGGTAAATGACAATACTGGAAAGGAAAAGGTACTGATATATATAGATTAAAAGTTTTAGGTAGTACAAGCGTGAAGACGCTTCGGAAGTAAAAGCAAAAGGGGTATAATAACCTACTCACTAGTTAGCAGATCTAGTCTATAAATACAACTCAGAAGTCTACTGATACATACTACACACTATTGTACATACTACACAACCATAACAGCTCTGATCAGCATCTCCATCTCTGGATCTCTGACTCAACTCCAAGGAAACTCTGGTCCTCCCAGCCTCTCCAAGTCCTCCATCACCTCAGTAGGCCATCCCATCAGTGCATCAGGGCCACTTCCAGGTAGTGTAGCTCCATGTAGCCTCGCCTCAAGAACCCTTCGTGTCAAATGGATCTCCTCTCGAAGCTCCCTCACACTACGATCAACATTTGTAGTCCTGATGATATGTTGTAGCTCTCGGATCTGGGCCAACAAGGAATCACGCTCCAATAGAAGAGCCTCATACCGGTAATAAGGAACTGGGTGTAAAGTAGACTGGAATGGGGCACCTGCAACTGAATGCTTAGTGGAATCTGAATCAGCTGGTGGGGGTCCTTTGATAGGTGGCCTTATGCCTGGGGGTGGAATGGCCTGCAGTGGTACGGGCTACAACATAGGTGGAGGTAAAATAGCCAATGTTGGTGGAACAGTAGGATGTGGATCTGAAGACGGTACTCCAACTGAAGGCTCTGAGTGATCAACTGATACGGGGATGAAAGAGTCGGCCATCGCTGCTATCTGAAATCATATCGCAATATAAGAATCTCGAACCACGATGCGAATCATACTAATACATGTTATACCGTAGCACTTAACCTCTCAAAGTTCTATTTTTTCTATTTCTTACTTCTAATCCTAACCCTCTACCCATTCCCGTCAACCTAGGCTTGTGTCAGTGACTTATAACCTGTAGCTCCGATACCAAACCTGTGACGCCCTCCAAACCCGGGTCAGAAGTTTGGGGTCCACACACACACACCTTATTTATAACCTGCTTATAACAATAATAAAGATAGTAATAATATGCAGTGACCCTACTTACCAACTACCACGGACCACAACAGGTTAAAGTATGCACACAAGACAAACACACCTACTTATATTACAAACCGTTCAAATCCCAACTATCCAAACTCAGAACTGAGTATTAAACATTATTACAAACTTTAACAAACATAAATTATTCCAAAAGATGCCTACTAGCTTAACTCGATCAACCTAAACCCTAGCTCTCGCACTGGACTGGAGATCCTCGCTACCAACTGGTTTCTTCTTAACTGAAAAAGAACATAAACAACATCGCACAAATGAGCTAACTAGCTCAGCAAGTCACAATGACAAAACTGAGAATAATGATCATCAAGTAAAAAGGGTTATGATATCAAGTGAACAATGGATTATGATTTATAATTGGATATTATATTTTTATTTTAAAAACCAAGGTTAGGCTGCTGATCAGTCACGCACTAACCCCGAGCAAAGCACACAACACTGCTCTAACTACTGGATCCAAGGCACACATTGGCCTAACTTGACCATTTATATGGTCTGACCACGAATCTGGTCCACAATTTTATAAAACAATCCAATCTTAACATAATAACAGAATAAACAATGTAAAGCAATAAACAGAATCATAAACAACATTGGATGTTCGATAATGAAATGGTTTCAACCTTCACAAAGGATCAATATAGCAATTTCAAAGCTTTGTCTATTAGGTAATGAAAGAATTGGATAACAAAGGAATCAATGTTTCAAGGTTTCAAGGATTTGGTCTTTCAAAGCATAAGTTACAATGATTAGAATATGTAAGTAATTCGGTTCAGTGTTTAGTATTTAGTTTGTATGTATTTGTGGAGTAGTATCGTATATTTGTGATTCATATTTGGGTATATAACAATCAATGGTTTAGAAAGAATCAAGTTTATGGCTCAAGATAAATAACTGGAATCAGGGTTTAGGGTTCAGTGCTTCAAAGCACTTGCAATATAAAACAGGATTATCAATCAACTACAATATATCTCGAGAAAGTTCAGAACACTTGCCTAGTATTAGTTTGCTATACTTCTCTAACTTTCAATCACAACCGTCTACTCCTCGACTATTTGTCTCCCTTTCCTACGCCTTGCCTCTTCTGCTCACATATCATAAGCATCTATCAATATTTAACTTATACGATTCTATTCAAAACATACTTCTATCTACCCTTCGTTTCACCCAAGTCCGATTAACGAATTGAAAGTTATGCTATAAACAAGTAAATACCGAACATATAGACCGACAGTTAACCAACAAGTCACATATAGCACATAACACATTAAACAATCAATGATATATCATTTATAAAGAAGTCTCGGGTCATAAACAGGCTTTCGGGTATTTAAAATGATTTTTAAAACATTTTTTCAGCATTAAAACAGGTCATTGGATCAATTTTAAAATAATAAACAGGGTTCGGTTGGCCAAATCTGGCTTCAAAACAATTTTATAATAATTATCGAGTCTGGAAAACAATTTAAAATAGTATTTTAAAGCTCGAAAATATTTTTTGGAATTTTTAAATCATTTTTAAATAATTAAATCTAATTAAATAATTAATTAAAATAAATTAATAATTAATTAAATCAATTAATCAATTAATAATTAATTAAATCAATTAATCAATTAATAATTAATTAAATCAATTAATCAATTAATAATTAATTAAATCAATTAATCAATTAATAATTAATTAAATCAATTAATTAATTATTAATTAATTAAATTAATTAATCAATTAATTGTCGAATTAATTGACCAATTAATTAATTAAATATTAACTGAAATTAATTAACTAATTAATTCAGATTTATTTTTGAATTAAAAATAATTTTTGGAATTAAAATAATAATTTTTGGAATTTTCAGAAATTAAAAATGAATTTTTATAATTAAAATAAATAGAAAATATGATTTTTAAATAATTTTAAAACAGGAATCCTATTCTTGCAAACTCTGGAAACTTCAGGGACCAAACTGCATCGTCCCCAAAGGTCCAGGTACTAAACTGTAATTTAACAGGGGGGTCGCCGGAAAACACCCTATTTCGCCGGAGAAATCGATCCAGGGATGCTCAGGCCTCCACCACCTCCAGATCACATCTACACAACACCAGGAACACAACCATGCCATCAATTCATACTAACAATCACTGAGTTGGCCGGAAAATGGCCGGGAAGTTCGCCGGTTTCCGGCGAACTGGACGTAACTTTAAAATCATAACTCCCTCCTCTACAGACCTCGTCAATTAGCAAGACTTATATGAATAGATTGCAAATTTCACAAGGAACACAACCCACTATACCACAACTTCTATATATCCCGAAATAAGAAACCCCCAAATTCAATTAAAAACATTCATACGGGTTATAAACCCTAATTTTAAAATTCGAAGATTAAACTCAATTTTTAACATGTTATTGAACTCCAAATCAGTCATATGACATATGAAAATCATCAGGAAATAAGCTCTACAACATGAAAGCATCAAATCATCCAAACAATCATCCGAACAAAAATTTATATTTTTAATTAAAATAATTCGAAAATAAATAAATTTCCAGAAAATAAACCTTTGATTCTGCAGTGATATGGAACACAGATTTTGATAGTACACCTCAAGACCTTCATTTTGAGTACTCGAGCTTTCCAAACGGATTCCGGTAACACCTCCGATTGTTGGTTTGATTTTCTAGAAAAGTTTATGAATATATAAATTTTCTCTGGAAAATTATTTAATTACTGTCTGCAAATGATTTTTGGTACGGAGTAAAATACAGTAAAGGCTATTTATAATTACGGAAAATTAGTATCCCGTTGGATCGTTCCAGATACAATATGGTACGTTTATTTATAAAAACTGATCCAAACGGTACCGGTTTTCGGGATAATTATCCAAACCGGTACAATTTGTACTGCGGTCTTGGTCTCAGCGCCTGGTTACACGTATTACGAGGTGATAATTGTGATAGTTTAATAAAAAGATCCCGTTTATCAAAAATACGAGTTTTATTGATTTACCGAAACGAATAATGTATCGAAAATGTTGCGTCGGAACCCGCACAGGACAAACCGTACTCTGGATCGAAAAAGTCGAAACATGGAAAATGTTCGGAATATTGCAATTGGGTTAGGAAGGAGTTCTCGGAAGAGTTTCGGGTTATAAAAACGTAAAAACGGATGACGCCGGTGGTTCCTGATTTTATAAAATAATTTTTAAATACTCGGAAAAAGATTTTATAGAATCCATATATTTCTTATAAAATCATAAATCAACATAAAAATTATTAGGAAGATATGACAATTATCTATATTTTATTTTGGACATATAAAAATTAAAATACTCAATTAATATTATTTTTAAACATCCAAACACATTTAAAACTTAACAAATAATACACAGAATAGATACTGAACACATATAATAATTATTTATTAGCAAAAATAATTACACGATATATCCCGGATATTACACTGATGAAGTCCGCATGTGAACCCTGGGAAAAGAGATGTCGGTCAATGAAGAGAAGTCAAATACGTGATCCGTGATGCAGTAAACAAGGCTAAGAAAATAGCTACTGATGAAATTCGATAATTCTGTTAGTAAGAATTTAAATATTATAAATAAAAGCCTTCATTCCAGTGTGAACTCCATAAATGACCTATCCAATAATAAACAGATTAATATTATGTTTAAAAGAGATAATGAATAATGAGAATGGAGAAATAATGAAGAAAAGAAGTGGAATCAAAAGGATGATAAAGAAATTTTATAAAATAATCTAGGAAATATGCAAGTTGGGAACGTCGGTTGTGCCAGAACTGATAGGAAAATGAAGTGAAACACCGATAATTGGAGATAGGAATTCGTTCAAAGAATGCATGTAAACAGGGAAAATTAAACAAAGGCATTGGTGGCAAACTGTTAGAGAAGAACGTTACAATGAATCTTATATCGGAATTCTCCATAATTAAAGTGAAGTCCCGAAGATTCTAACGAATGATTTACAAAGGTTACCTCGCGGAATGAGGTAAGAATTTCTCATCGGTTACTGCACAGAGTCGAGCTGGTGTCAAAAGCCCAGTATCATATGACCCAATAAGGATAAAGTAACGAGTTAAAGAAACTCCAGGAAATGTGGAATGAAATATTAATGAAATAAATAGTGTTTTACCCGTACGCATCAATTATCAGAAATTGTAAGTCTGAAGATTAAATGAACATATTATATCAGGAGTATTTGGATAGTGTAATTGTATTTACTGATAACATCCTCGCTAATTCAAGGACTAAGAAAGACCAAGTTGAACGCCTGAAGATATGCCTGCGAAGAGTTGAAAAATAGCAACTGCATTCTCAACTTCAAAGGTATGCATTCTGGTTATAATTGATTATGAGCTATGATTGCTTGGTTAACTACCAACCAGGAAAGGTCCATTTAGGGACATATGTTTTGAATAGAAAGAAAAGAGTGAATACCATTAAGATTATTGGGAAATGGTTAAAAGAATTGGAAAAGTTAGAAATTAAAGAATAGGTTTTGATCCGTCTTCTGGGTTATGCTGATACTTACTTTGTTGTTGGATATCAAAGGTGGTATTTTTACAGATGATTGATGTTGACTTCAGTATGGGACATTGTGAGCATCAAAGTTCGTATTGATATCTAATTTGATAGGACAACAAAATGAGTATTAGTACCAAGAGACCTGGTTTTGAATAAAGTTCTGGTTCATTCCGTTCCAAATTAATATATTTCCTTTTAGATAGTAAAAGATTCTCGCTTGATGAATAAACTTGATAGTGATTGAAAAAAATTGAGATATACTACAAAGTGGTGAGTTAAATGTAATTGCCAAGATCTTCCTTTAGTTTTTGGTTTTTGAATAGATTCAGAACATTTTGAAGCATAAGATACCATGAGCTTAGTATATCGGGCACAGATAAATGAAGAGTACAAGAGATCGATTCAAAATTCTCGAATACAATTGGAGAATGAGCATAGGTTAGACTAAACGAACATAAGGAGACGTGAAGAGTAAAGTAGAACAATCAGTGAAAATGGAAGATTCATGAGCATAAATTATTAGAATTAGAACCAAAATAAGATTAGTACAAACTAAGTTAGTCCTTTGAGACAGTAAGAAAATAGATAGAGAGATTGCGAATGAGTTGGCCTTAAACAAGTTTATAAGATGTTAAAATGTATATGACAAAAAAGAGTAATTTAGCTCCATATGTATAAAATGAAGGTTTAAGTCAGATTGCGTGAGTAACTGATAGATTTGAGGATGGTAAGAGGCCGTTGAGTTGTGGTTAAGGTGATAAGAACTGAGAAATTATAAGAGAGATACTTGGAAAACATCATGGTCTGTTCCTTAGCATGATTCTGAGGACAAAATCCTTTTAAGGGGGGAAGGATGTAACGTCTGAGAAATATTATGTAATTATTTTTATCAATAAATAATTATTATATGATTTTATGTGAATTTTGGTTAATTAATTGATATTAATATTTGATGTTTATTTCTGATAAAAATTTAGATATTTTAATCCTTAATTATCCAGAATAAAATATAGATTATTTTGGTATTTTTCTGGCAATTTTTGGATTGCTGTATGATTTTATAAGAATTTATAGGATTAATAATGATTATTTTCACATAAATAAAAAATTACTTTTTAGAATCAGAAATCATTCCACTTCAATCGTTTTTGCTTTTTTACAACCTGAAACTCTTCCGAAAACTCCTTCCGAACCTAATCTGATAATTATGAACACTTTTCGTGTTTTGACTTTCTCGATACCGGGTATGGTTTAACTTGTACGAGTCCCGACATAAAATTTTCGATACGCAAATCATTTTATATATCGATAAAAAATTTGTATTCTCAAAAGGCGAGACATTATTACCTTGTTTTCGTATGAAGTAATTTATAGGAAGCTCTGTTTTGATAATTATCCAAATTTGATATTAAAATCGTATCGTCTTTTTAGTTACTTAGCGGCTAAGTAACCTATTTACGGATCTAATTTGTAAATGTAATTATCGAATTATTAAGTAAATAAAATTTGTGATGGTTCTGTCAGCTATGTGTTGCTGTATTATTAATTGTTTGTGATTTGTTTGATGCAAAGAGTAATTTTACAATTAATTATCGAGCTATATGAATTTAATTTGTTTTAAAGTGATTTTATTGAATATTTATTCTTATAAATGCTAAAATTGTTTCTAAAATTATTTTTATTATTTTATAATTTTATTTATTATTTTTAGGAGTTTATAAAATTTAAAAATCAATATTCTATTGATTATATATCTTTAAATTATTTTATGATTTCATTAAATTGTAGAATCAAATATTTAATTCCAGAATGTTTCAAAAATCACGAAAATTTTATTTTATCAAGTTTGGAATATTTTGAGAATTTTAAAATTATCTCGGAAATATTCCGGCTTTTATGCACCCGCAAGTTCATTCGTTAAATCATTAATTGCAGACATATTATGCATCTCAAAAATATTTTTAAAAATTTACAAAACTTATGTTTTATTTGTTTGGAGTATTTATAAAAATTTAAAAATTATTTTAAACAATATTTTGAGTTACCGATTTTCGCAAACTATACCACGATATCGCTAATTACGGAACAAATCAGTTAAAAAGAAAAAAAAAGAGACAAAATAAACAAAAACGAAAATAAAAACACCCACAGCCACATCACCGCCTCTCATCTCTCCCTTTCGATCTCTCTCTCTGATCTCTCTATCGTTCTTCTCTCTCACCCTCTATTTCTCTCCCCACTCCCATCTCTGTTTCCCCTTCCTCCGTTGATTTGCTGCCCCGAAGCTCCTGATGTTGCTCCTCGGTATCTCTCTCTGCGGTTTTGTTAGTAACCATCGCCGCCCCTGCTTTTTCTATCGCCGCCTGGCTTGCTTCACCGGTGGGTCGTGGTGGCGCGTATAGGTGGGGTTTCAACTGGGGGTTATGTGTTGTTTGTGTGTGTGTTGTGTGTGTATATGTTGTGTGTGTGTTATATGTGTGTATATGCTGTGTGTGTATGTGTGTTTTACTTGCGAGTTTGTGTGTGTTGGTGGCTGAGTTGTTTCCATCTCCGGTGATCCCGGTGATTCCGGTGACTGCAAGTGTGTTCTGTTCGGGTGTTGAGCGCGTGTTGCGCGTGCCTGACTTGTTTTTATTATTATTCTGTTTTATTTTCTACAGGAAATTGAATGAGTCATTTCGTGAAATAAAAAGATTTTCGTGCGAATAATATTATAATTAATCAAAGGAATTTACGTAGGATGCCCGATATAACGGGAACCCGTAAATTTTCTCGCCGTCGGTGATGAGCCTCGGTGAGCCGACGGTGGGCGATGATGATTTTTATCTGAGTCCTACATTTATTAATTAAATAAAATTAGTTCGGTAAAAATTAATTGCGAAACAAAAAATACAAATAAAAACATAAAAATACGAATAAAAAAATAATTAATAACAGAATTGTATCGGTGATTGGGATTGCAAATTGTGGTTGGTTGTTGTTGTGATTGGATTGTTGTTATGGATTTGACATCGAATTGTTTCGACGGGTAGGCCGATAAATAAAGGAGACGCTGCCCGATTTTCAGGAAAATAATTCCAAAAATACGGGAACATAACCTATAACTATCGGAGACGTCGAATAACCATATACGATTATATTATATAAACTTAATTGTGATTGAGACAAAATAATTTATAAATAATCGATTACCCTGTTTTTCAAAATGACGAGTATACGTATTTTTCAAAAATAAATACCGAACCGAGTTTTGAAGGTGCAAGCCATAATTGCTATGTGTATTTCAATAATACCTATAAATACGAGACGGGATATGAAACCGTATGGGTAGAAGTGATAGTGATTTGATGTTAAGCTTAAGCGATTATCTGAATTAGGGTATTTCAACCCTGTAGGTCCTAGACGGGAAACCCGAATATCAATATCGGAGTAGGAATGATCTAGTGATTAGACGTCGAGATCAACGAAGTTCTAATCGAAGGGCATGAATGTTGGGATCGTATCCAGAGTGGAATAATAGTTTGACGATAAAGCCGAACGTCCGGATCGAACCAAAGTCAACTAGTAATAGCGATTAAAACTTATTGAGGCAAGTATTCCTAAACTTTCTTTTAAAATACTGCAATTATTTCTTCGTTCCTATTCTAAGTACAGAATAGTAATATGTTTTACATTTCGCTGCAGTTACTCTGATTATTCATGTTCTTTTCATTATTGTTCCTATAATTTGATTGCTCTCTTGAGCAAATACCCATTCTTTCGGGTTATTTGCGAACCCTGAATTGGGATATTTTGAAATCAAAATGATTTGACATCAAAATACTCCATGGGCTGGATAGTGATATTTTGGGGATTAAGTTTTACTTAATCCTAAGGACCGGGGCATGACCGGTGCCTTGAGATGGGCCGTAGTGCCTGGGGACCCGAATGGATCTATACAGGTAAGTATAGATCTGCACTGTATCCTGACTGATCAGCAGGATATAGATGCGAACTAGTGTCCAGTCTAATTTGTTGTTGATCGCCGTTAACGGCATTCTCTCTCGAAAAGTTTATGATTCCAAAACCGGACAAAACCCTGATTCAGGAGATGAATCGGGGAAATTGCTTGTTACTTTTGGATTTATAATTAAAGGCTGGTGACAGCCAACGTTTACTCGCTCAACTCACTCAAACAAATAGAATTGTTCAAAAATTGTTTAAAGATTTGTCCGAAAATTTTCCTTTGATATTAATGCTTGAAACTCAAATTATATACTTGCTGGGCATTTTTGGCTCACTCTTGCTTTGCAAATTCTTATTTCTTTCAGAAGCAGATATGGATAAAAGTGAATAGCTTTCGTTAGACAGCAGAAGTTAGAGAAATTGTCGCTGTGAGAGGACAAAGATATGAGATAATAAGACACAGACATTAGCATAAAGGTATTTAAACTTGTGTTCTAGTTATTGTGAGTTGTAAAAGGTTAGATTCTTGTTTCATACCATAACCTGTAAACGATCCGGATTCAAGGGGTTAATTGAATATTCTTTTATTTTATGTAAAGATTATCTAGTGACACCAAATCTTGACCCCGGATTTGGGGTGTTACAAAAATTGCCATACCTACTTCCATGACTGTACCTCCTTCTTTTCCCAACATGAATGCCATGTCTTCCATGCCTATGAATGCTATGTCTGCTCAGAATATGAATGCACAATTTGCTGCTATGCCATTTGCACCTAATCCTAATTATTCTGTATTTAGTATGCCTCAAATTCCATTTATCATGCCCTACTGGAATAATATGTTTGCAAATAACATGCCTTTTCCAGTTAATCAAACTGTGCATAATAATTCTGCTCAAATGACTGGTTTCAAAGACCCATCTCAATTGACCAAGGATGAATCAGAAATTCCCAAGTCAAATGAGATTAAGCCTAAGAAACCAAAGAAGAAAGCTAACAAGGAAGGACCCAAGGAAACTTGGGTACTAAAAATAACTTGATTTGATTTTTATGTATGCAGGGAAATAGAAAGAATCTTTGGTATCTGGATAGTGGTTGCTCAAGGCACATGACTGGAGATTCTACCCTGTTCACTGAGTTCAAGGAAAGAGCTGGCCCAAGTATTACTTTTGGAGATGACAGCAAGGGTTTTACTGTGGGATATTTCTTGATTTCAAAAGACAATGTCATCATTGAAAAAGTTGCCCTAGTGGATGGTCTCAAGCACAGTTTGTTGAGCATCAGCCAGCTTTGTGAAAAGGGCAACTCAGTAACATTCAATTCAGTAGCCTGTGTTGTGACAAACAAAAGAAGCAACAAAGTGGTTCTCACTGGAGTGAGAAAAGGGAATATGTATCTAGCTGACTTCAACTCATCAAATGCAGAATCTGTCACTTTTCTTCTAAGTAAAGCAAGTCAAGATGAAAGTTGGCTATGGAACAAGAAGTTGTCCCATCTAAACTTCAAGACGATGAATCACTACTAGAAAATCAGCATTAGACATCGCACATTAGACATCAGTCAGAAAAGTCACTGATGTTAAAAGCATTTTTTATATCACATAAAAAATAAGTGATGTCTTTTTGGTATGTTTACATCAGCTTTTCAGTATAGCGATGTCTAAGTTGTTCTTTTAAAAACTACATTACATCAGTTAACATATAAACCGATGTCCAATTCACTTTTAACATCGGTGGACATATAAACCGATGTCTAAGCTCAATTTTAAAAAAATTAGAGCCCGCTGCTTCTACCTTTTGCTCCCCGCCCTTAGCCAAATATTTTCCTCCCCCCTTAGTATATTTCCCCCTCCCGCCTATCACTCATTCACTTTAATAAGATTATAACATAAAATTAAAAATAAATCAAAATCAAAACAAAAATAAAAAATTACAAAACAAAACGGGTTTTGCATTTTCAGACAAAACACTCACCTCATTCCCCCTTTCTCTCGACTGCTCATAGCTAAACCTAGAACTCTCAAATGTATTCAATTTCCGATTAGACCTTCAATCTCCAATTAAAGCTCTCAATTTCTTCAACTCATCTCTTACTTTCTTACTGTCTTTCTTTCAAATGTTCTTTTTTCTCATTTCTTTCAATTTTTGTGACAGATTCGAAGATTAAGGAGTGAAGTGTGTTCATTGAAGTTTAAGGTGAGGAGTAGAGTTTGTTGGAGCTTAAATCTCGGAGCTAAGGGTTTGTTAAAGCTTAAAGCTCGGAGCTTGGAGTTAAGTTGGATTTTGGGCTTCAGAGTTAGTTTTTTGGGATTTTGGAGCTTGCTTTGTTAAGTATATTCTTCTTTACATATCTATTTATATTTGTTTGGGCTGCATGTATATATTTGTGTAGTTGTAAGTATGCATGTGAAATTGAAATGTGTAGTTGTTGCATGTGTAGTTGTATGTGTAGTTATTTGTCTAAAACTGTTTGCAAATTGTCCTCTTAAAATTTTTTGTATTTTTTTTATGTTTTATAGACCCCTGTGAAGTTAAAATACGGATTTACATGTAATAACAAGTGCTTGTATATATTTGTGTTTGTGTAGTTTGTAAATATATAGATGTATAATGTGTTTCATATTGTTTGTTTTAGGTCTAAATTAGAGATTACAAAAGCCACTGAACGCCATCGAAGGAGGTATTTGGGGCTTGTCGTTGTAAGTAGCATGGTTTATGAGTGAATACTAGATGAAATCTTAAGACTGAGCTATTGTTTCTACATTTTTTTCCGAATATAGGAATTTTATATTGATTATACTAGGTAGTAAATGTACTATAGTATATAGTAAATTAGAGTAAATATAAACACATTCAGTAGTACTTGTTTACTTGTAATTAGAGTACTATTATGTATAAAATATAAATGAATTATGACTTGTAAATATGGGCAGGTATGATGATTACCTAGAATGTACTCTCGCATTAACAACATTAACATATAGTACTAGTATGTATAAAGTATAAATGAATTATGAGTTCTAAATATGGGCATGTGTATGTAATAAGTGCTTTTAATATAGTACTAGTAATTGTATATAATCTTCGTTACCATGTAAGTAAATACTTTATTTGACAATCAGGTAGTTTGAGAATAACATGGACAAATCTTGGATTTTCAAAGATAGGGACACACTTGACTATGAAATCGGGGTTGAAGAGTTTTTGATATTTGCTGAGGAAAATGCTAGTGATCCTAAAAAAACCCCCTGCCCTCGTAAAAGATGTGCTAACTTCAAAAAATTTGCAGTTAAGATTATCAGAGGACATTTATATGAAAATGGTTTTAGTCTGGGGTACCTTGATTGGACCTACATCCCCTGCATCTATGCCTGCCCCTGCACCTACGTCTGCCCGTGCACCGATACCTTCCCCTGGCCTTGCATCAGAAATAGTTAATGTTTGTGATGCTGCATATAATTCGAGTGAGTATAATAATGAGTCGTATCAATTTAGGAGATTTGTGGTTGATGTTGAATAGCCTTTGTATGGGGGTAGTGAATGTACCAAGTTGGAGTCGATGCTAAAATTGCACAATTGGAAAGCTAGGTTCGGAATTAGTGATAGTGCCTTTAACGATTTACTGTCTACCATGGGCTCTCTCCTTCCTAAGGACAATGTGATGCCACCTAATGCATATGAAGCCAAGAAAACCTTATCCAACTTGATCCTAGAATACATAAAATATCACTCATGTCCAAACAATTGCATACTGTATCGAGGGGGGGGGTAAATGTTGATGCTTCCGAGTGTCCTAAGTGTCATTTATCTCGCTGAAAGTTAGGAAATGATGGTAAAATAAGGATTAATGTTCCTGCTAAAGTAATGTGGTATTTTCCAATTATACCGAGATTCAAACGGATGTTTATATCTCCTTCTACATCTGAGCTAATGACCTGGCACTCAAAGCAGCGAATAGAAGACGGAAAGATGCGGCATCCAGCCGACTCTCCTTCTTGGAGAAATATCGATTATAGGTGGCCTGCCTTCGGTAGTGATGCAAGAAATATTTGTTGGGCGTTGTCTGCAGATGGTATAAACCCGCATACTAACGGTCTAACCAATAGATACTCTTGTTGGCCAATAGTATTAGTGACTTATAATCTTCCTCTATGGTTATGCATGAAGAGGAAATTTATGATGCTAACAATTTTAGTTTCCGATCCATATGAGCCTGGCAATGACGTTGACGTATATTTACAGCCTTTAATCGATGATTTAAAGAAGTTGTGGGAAGAAGGTGAACCAAATGTTTATGATGCATACACCAAGTCATATTTCACTTTAAAAGCAATTTTATTGTGGACAATAAATGACTTTCCTGCATATGGAAATCTCTCTGGATGTGTTAAAAAAGGTTATATGTGTTGTCCCGTATGCGCTGATGATACAGTTGCCAAGTATTTAAAACAGTAGAGCAGGCTATTAGCTCCTACGTCTCATGGCCCCGCGACTTAATCATATTCCCAGATGCCCCTGCTACAACGGTATATATATATTTACATCTATGTTTTATTGGATCTCGCACTATTATATTAACTCTATATTTGTTTTAATAAATTTGATAATATTTTCAGAAAAGTAAAAGGAAAGGGAAGGATCCTTTAACTGATTTGCATAAGGTTCAGTCCTTATTTGAGAATATGGAAATCAATAAAAATGTTCCGAAGCGCTTTCGGTTGTTGTATAAACATGCAACGACATTCATGCAGTCCACTGGAAACTCCATTCAAATCCCGTGCGATGCGGAGGTGTTTGGTGTTGAGAAAAGAATTTTCAATTTACATGAAAACATAATTGCTTTGCTTGAGTTTAAAATGATTGGCGAAGCAGCAATTTCTGCATACATGGCGTGAGTAGTATAATTCTTTTAATTATTGTCTTGTCTTCTTGTCGATAATTTCAACATTTATATTCTTGTTTTTTTATAATTTCATTTTATTTGCAATGCAGATACTTGTATTGCATGGTTTGTGAAAATGAAAATTTGGAGCAATTTGCTTTCTGTGATCCCGGAGTCTCCTTTACCTTGAACAGCAATTTTGAAGATAATTTGGTTAGTCGATTTAAAGAGGGTAATCCTGATCGTCTCTTTTTTATGCCACATAATAGCAAGTAAGTACATAAAAAATATCTCCAGATTTATTATAAATTGTTTTATTTATTTATTTATAAGCATGAAAATCAAAATGATATTATTCTGATAATAATTCTGTTTATTATAAATATTTATAAAAAAATAGCTGCCATTGGATATTGGTTGTGATTTGGGCGGGCGAGGTTTTCATACTCAATCCTCTGCCTCGTTCAACTACCTTTCCCGAGTTGGAAAAAACAATATCAAGGTATTTGCATTTAATTTCGAGTGATTATTTTCATTATTGAGATATCAATCAATTTGTTTTATTGATACTGCTAAGATGACAGGGCTGTGATTGCGTCCATTGTTCAGGCCGGAAGGGGAAATAAAGCACCGACTATTATATATATTACAGTAAGAACCAGGGGCATTAATTTACTTATTAGTCAGAGTTTTTTCGGTTAGATAGGGTCATTAATTTACTTATTAATTGGTCTAAGTTTTTTTGATTAAATAGGGATGCCCCAAACAGCCCGGTGGAACTGAATGCGGCTATGTTGTTATTTGGTATATGAAAGAAATTGCTGTAATAACCCCCAAAATTTTGAACTTTTTGTAACCCTTGTGAATAGTGTTTTAGCTGAATGAGAAAACTTTTCATGCCACACTATGTAGGGGTTCTGTTATGGATATTCTGAGATTTTATTAGTACTCTACATGGTATATAAGTGTATGTAAAGATCATCAGAATCCAATTCCAAACACTTTGATTTTTCCCGGAAATCCATTAGATACGGAAAGAATTGAGTATAAGGTAACAGGATAAAAAGGATTTAAATTAAAGGATTATAAGAGAGGATCATAAAAGGAATATAATATATTGAGAAAGGTTAAGGGAACCTAAGTAATAAGATCCCGGGTATGATCCCTCAAACGATAAACGAAAACGAAAGTTAAGCGAACCGTATAACAGATCAGCGGTCATTAGGCAAACAATTAGGAAGTTAATCAAAGAGATTAGTGGGGATGATGTCACCCAACCAATGAGAAGAGGACAAGGAGGGAAAGATGACATCATAGCATGACATAAGCATGACATGGGAAGGAAGGAAATGTGGTGGATTATTAACCACACAAAATCAAGGGTAAATAGGTAATTTACCAAAACAAAAACCAAACTACAACCACCCAAGCCAAATAATTCATTCTTCATCAAAACAAAAAAAAACCAAGGCATTATTTCTTCATTGCTCTCGGCTTTTACTATTGCAAAGGAAGAAGAAATTCAAAACTCAAGATCAAGGCTTCCTAAATTGGTAAGATAATTCCCTAGTATTCCTTATGCATAGTTATGGCTATATTATGAGTTTAAGCCACCAATTCATTCTCTATCTTCTCCAAGAAATCAATGAAGAAGAAAATGAATAGTGACTTCAAGAATTTTAACTTGATTTTTCTTGTTTTTCCTTTAAGATCCAAGCTTTCCTAAGACTCCTCAAGGCTTCCTAAGGCTTCCTAGCTACTCACACCACTTCAAGGAAGGTATACCATCTCCAAACCCTAGCTTTAATTTGTATATTAGGTTGATTATGGTTGTGAGGGTAAAGAGTAGCTTGAAACTTGTTTGTTTAAGAGTTTGGGTTGGAATGGTGGTGATTGATTTGTTGAAATCTTAAGATTTGGTTAAAGAATGTAGTATAGTTTAAATTCAAGTTTTAGGAGTAAGTAAATGGATTATAATGAGTTGGTTTGGGGCTGTTGTAATGTATTTTGGATGGAGTTTTGATTGGGTTGTGAATTGGGGTTGAATTGTGGTTGTTTTGAGTTGGTTTAAATTTGGGAAATCGCGTAAACATAGCCGTCGTAATGTCCGATTTACTTTAGACTGCTTTTGTTCATAACATTAGGACCCGAGAACCCCCTGTTAGATTATGACCATTGCCATGTTTAGATAGTTCATGTTACGAGCTTCGTTTTGATATGTAGTTCGTTAGATTCCGATGCATGGTTTAGGAGAAACGACCGTTTTAAGTAACGGCGTTTCGCGAACAAAACATTTCCCCTCGCCTTACTTTGAAACATAGGTTAAAGACCAAAAAGGGTTAATTAATGTATGAAACAATTATGGTAAGAGTGTTAGGCAGTTGGTAAGACACTCGCGAAGGAATCGCCTTAAAACTCGTAATGGTTAATTTATTAAAAATGATGGAGCCGAGGGTACTGGAGTGACTTAAGAGAATCAGTAAGCGCAAAACAAGCGTTAGAGTCTAAGTTAGTTAAAGTATAGATTTACAAGTGACTTTGGTTTAATTCCAATTTACTTGTTGTTTATAGGTTACCAAGCTCGTCCCGAGCCTTTTATCACCCCCAGTCGCTCAGGCAAGTTTTCTACCCGTTATACTGTTGTTGTGATGTATATGTGTATATGCATGATCCTGCGATAAATGCATATTTGTTATTAGCAAATTCTTGCGATATATTGTAGCATGTGATATGGTATATATGCATGCCTGTTTCATATTCTTGGATTATATATCTGTTGGTTAAAATGCTTACAGTTGCATAATACCTATGCTAGAGATAAGCGATATTTGAATTTACCCTTAGTATAGGGGATCAAAAGGTGAACATATTTCTAAACCGGGAGTCGATGTTCCCGAGTATAATATATATTTTTATATATATATGGTTATAGTTTTCAAAACTATTAATCGAATAAGCTTTATTCGATAACTTTAACTTTATTTTATTATTGAATATTATTTCAAATATTCATCCAAGGACTTATGACTCCTTTATTTTATTATTGAATATTATTTCAAATATTCATCCGAGAACTTATGACTCCTTTATTTTATTATTGAATATTATTTCGAATATTCATTCGAGGGCTTTTGACTCAGTTATATTATTAATGATTATTAATTGAATATTCATTTGAGGATGTATGACTCCGTTATTTTATTTAATGAATATTATTTATAATATTCATTCGAGGTATTATGACTCCGCTTGTTATTTAATAATATTCTTTATTTTATTAAAGAATAATATTTCGATAATCAAACTTATTTTCGATTATTCAAATAAAGATAGTACTTTCGTATAAGTATATCTTTGATTATTTAATATTATTTAAATAATAATATTCAGACATTTTCTAAATATATTGGGACTAATTTACTTCATTAAATCAGCATTACTCCAAACACTCTTTAAAGTATTTTCGAGTCTTCAAAATGATTTTTAAAAGTTAGAGCGGATCCTAAAACTCATTTTTATATTTAAGATCTTCCTTTTAAAAAGGGGATTTAAATACTCGCTCAAAACCTGAGGGATCCGGCTCTATGGTGTATTTTATATTTGCAACAAGGTTGCGGTTTTGGTAAATGAATTGATTACTTACCCAACGTTCGGGAAGTAGGTCCATCTATCGAGTCGGCATAAGCAACATGGGCTTAGTGGGCGTCCATGATAGTGTAAGTGGCTCAGTGGGAGTCCATCAAATGCATAAGTGGCTGAGTGGCAGTCCAACATAAGGTCCTATTGCGACCAGGGTGATGACCAGTGGGGAATTCGTCCATCTACTAGTAGAAAAGATTACTTATTGGTATCTTTGCCTGATCAGCAAGATATCGGGTTTATGCCACAATTCTTTTTCCCTTCCAAAAATTCATTGGATGTTACAAACTCTGTTCATACTTTACATGACAGAGGTTTTCAGGGACTGTATAAGGAAGATGTATATGTGGATATATATATCGGAACTTAATGAAGTATATCATAACTTCATTTCCTTCAATACTACTTCAAAGATTTAATTTATTCAAATCTGTCTTGTAGTCTCATCTATGTGATGAACTGTTGAAAGCTCGTTATACTTTGAACAGTGGTAGTTCAAGTAACTTTATAATTGATATAAGTATAGTGAAGTATTTGGTAACTTCATCCCTTGTTTTTACTTATATCTAGTAAGTAATTATCTTACACATGATAAAAGATTCTAGTAGGTATCCATTTAGATACTTGTATTATTGTTATCACTATATATTATCTTGTGAGCTGTAAGGCTCACTCTTGCTTTATTTCGTCATCACACAACAACAGTTAGGAAAGATGGCCAGACTCCAGCATACCCAGCGCAAGCGCGTGGGAAGCGTCCCGCGTCTTCCCGTTGATGTTTAGCTGCTATAGCTGCAGAGGTAGATCTATTGGTAGATCAGGCATTCTACTTTTGAGAATCAATTATGTATAATTATAACTTGTGGCAGATAATGGCAATTAACTGTAAATTTATCAAGTAATCATTTTGGGTTGTAATAACTTTTAATTGTGGATTCAAGGACTTGTACTTATTCAAATTTCATCTCTGAGACTATAACGGGTTGTGGTGTGTGTTAGTCGGGGGTCACAGTATAAGGGTATTTATTATTAATCAAGTGAAGTGATATTGTAGAAAGAAAGACCGTGACGACCCGGATCCCTGACCCCGGATCTGGGAGTGTTACAGAAATGGTATCAGAGCTAAGCGTTATAAACCTCAGAGATGATGCGACGATATAATAACAAACTCACAAAGTGAAAGGCATATGTCATAGCCTACTCGTTTATTCGAGTATTTAACTCAACTCAAATAAGAATGTAATAAGTAAATAGTGGATCAAGCATCAGAGAGATCTCACAAAGTAACATCTGTCAAAGAATAAAGGAACATTGTTCATCTGCAGACTTGAAGATTCACTGGAAGAAGTTCAAGAATTTGATCATGCCTCAGTGATATAAATCAAGATCGTGGATTTAATCAAGTGACAGAGATCTCGTCAAGGTATCATTTATTACAAGGATTCAATCATAACAACAAAGTCAAGACATGAAGAAACGTCACGAAAGTTAGTCACTCATGAACCAGATAGTACATCGAGTGTCAGCATTAAAGTGACGGAATTGATTCATAAGTCTCAGAGACTTTCAGAAGATTGTCAGAAGAATGGATGCTGCTCAGGGATAGTATTAATTCTCTATTAATTAATTAAGTCATATAATTTAATTAAGAGAATAAATTATATCTGCAAGGATTAATTTATTGATTAATTGAATTAAATTGATTAATTAATTTAGAATTAATAAATGAGGATTTTCAGAATGATAATTGATTAAAATCTGTGATAATTCTAAAAAAGACAACTGATTGTACTAGTATGACAATCGGTATGACAATTGATAGTCATACCGAATGTCATGCTAATTCAGTTGATTGTATTGATAGAATTATTATTTAGATTAAAATCAATTATTAATTCAGTAAAACAATTTCATTTGAACTAATATGACAATCGGTATGACAATCAATAGTCATACCGAAAGTCTTGCTAGTTCATTTTAATTGTCTTGCTAGCTCTAATAGATTGTCTCACCGAAAGTCTTTCAAGCTAAAAAGGATTGTCATTCCAGTTCTTTTTCTCTCGGTTGGATTGTTAAATAGAAGCAGAAGCAGCAATTCAAAATATCAATCAATCAAACAGAACACAACATACAGAAGAACAAAAGAGAAAAAGAAGCAGAAAAATATTACATCTATTCTGCAACTTCAAGATCAATTTTCTAGATTGTAAAGTTAAATCCAATCAACTAGAAATACTTATCTTGTTCTTGTGTATCTATCTAGCGGATTAAAATCCCTAGAACTTAATCTCAAATCGCTTTTAGCATTTGATCTTTTAATTACAAAAATAGAAAAAGTTCATGTCGAATTTATTCTAAATTTGTAATAATTGATTTGAGATTAATCCCTTGTAACCGATACCGTAGTTGTAACACCTTTCAAGTTTAATAAAAGTTTTATTTAACTTGAATTTTGTTTCACAATTTTATTCCGCATTTTATTCGACGAAACGGTATTGTTTGCATTCAACCCCCCCTTCTACAAACAAATTGGGACCTAACAATTGGTATCAGAGCCTTCTGATTAACGTACAAATCAAGATCCTAGACTTTTGTGTTTCTTTCACTTCTTGAATTTTTATTCACTCAAAAATTCATAATGACTACACAAAAAGTTGGAACCGTTAAAATTCCACTTTTCGATAAAGAAAATTATGTGATGTGGAAGAAGAAGATGCTACTGTTTTTACAGGTTGCTAATCCCAAATATTTGCAAGTGTTGAAGAAGGGTCCAAAAATTCCTATGGTTATTGAACCAGAGGTAATAGAGAATGATGTGGTGATCACCAAAGCGAGAACTTATGTGAAGGATCCTGAGGACTTCTCTCCTGCTGAAATAGAAGAAGCTTCCCTGGATGCTAGCCTTCAATTAATCTTAGTAGATTCCCTTAATCCCCTAATGAACAGACATGTGATGAATTGTAAAGATTCTAAACATATCTGGGAAACTATTGAGATTATTAATGAAGGCACAGAGGAAGTTAGGGAGAACAAACTAGAAATCCTAACCTCTGAGTATGAATACTTTAAATCCAATCCAGGAGAAGGAATCACTGAAGTGTTTGAGAGGTACAATGCATTGATCAACAACCTGAACATTAATGGTAAATACTATTCCATCAGGGAGGTCAATAAAAAGTTCCTTTTAACACTGCCAACTCATCTCGAACATAGAATCACTGCCATAAGAGAAGCAAGAGATCTGAGTGAGATTTCTTTGGAAAGGCTATATGGTGTGTTAAAGACTTATGAGTTGGAGCAGATTCAGCAGAAGGAAGTTTACGGGAAAGGAAGAGTGGTCAGCACGTCTACTGCTCTGGTAGCTGATGAACAACAACAACAACCACTATATCAACAACAATCTCAACAGTCAGATAGAATGGTACAGTCTTCCAAGGTTGAAGATAATGTGATAGTAGCAGAATTTGATTCTCCTACTACAAATCAATCAGGAGATGATTATTATTCCTTGGAAGAACTGGAGCAATTGGAGGATGAGTCAATGGCCCTGATTGTCAAGAGATTCTCAAATGTCAGATTCAAAAGGAATCCCAAGTTCAAGTACAAGTCCAACTACAACAGATTCCAGAAAGGTGGATCTTCATCCTCTAACACCAGCAGTGGTGGGTATAAAACAGGGATGGTTGATCGAAGCACCATTCGATGCTTCAACTGTAATGAGTTGGGACACTTTGCCACAGAATGCAGGAAGCCAAAACAAGCAAGGAAGAACTCTTACGATTCTAATCAGAAGAGTAAATCTGAAAGGGCGTACCTGGCAAAGGGAAGAAGCTGGGATGATACTGACAGTGAAGATGAAGAAGTTGGGAATCTTGCTCTCATGGCTAGTGATGCAAGCACCTCATCGTCAAGAAAAGAGGTAAAACTTTCTGATGCTGAAATGGTTTATCATCTAAGAGGTAACTTAGATTGTGCTCGTCGTGATAATGAATTGTTAAATCAACAAATCAAAGACCTTGAGAAAGAGGTCAATGAATTAAGACTTGTGCACATTAATCAAGATAAATATAAAGACCAAGTATCTTTTCTAGAGAATAGAGTTGACTGTTATAGACAACTCGAAACTATTCTCAAAGACAAGATCACCGGTCTTGAGGCTAAGGTTAAAGCTTACTTTAATTCTTGTTCGAAGTCCAAAGAGTTTTACAATAAGCAAGCTGTTAATCAAACACATGGAATAGGTTATGATTACAATGCTGCTATTGGAAAATTAGGCATAAACTCCCCTCCTCATGTATGTGCTAAAGGCAGGGAAGTACCACATGTGCTTAAGGGTGTTGATGAACCCCTCTATAAGGAATCAATTGCTGAACCATTTGATGAGACCTCTTTTATTATTCAAGAAGAAATCCGTGCTGAAGATAATGCTAATGGGAAAGCTGTCTCCAAGTCAAGTGTGTCAAAAGTTCCAGTCAAGGTTGTGAAAGCAACTGCGACTAACTCAGACACACATGAGTTGGATAACACAAATGCCATGTCTACCATGCATAAGTTGCCTATTGTTAATCCTTCTCATAAAGCATGTGGTGTTCCTGATTGTATGTCTTGTGCTTTTAATCTGTTGTTTGCTTATTTTAATGGTAAGCATGCTTCTAATGATAAGACTACTCCTCGTCAGCATGTGAATAATAGAAAGCATGATAGGTCTAAGACTGCTAGTCCTCCTAAAGCTAGAAAGGAGACATTTGTGCCTAAGCCTAAACATAAATCTGATAAGGCTGTTTTAAAGGTCAAATGTTCAGTCATTGAGAATGTTGAGAATAGTGAAATTAAGAATGTTGTTTTGCCTGATAAAGGCCAATTTTACAAGTATGCCGGACCCAGCCAAGCTTGGGTTCCGAAGAAGTTCTAATCCATTTGTATTGCAGGGCATTAAACAGGTACAACCGGTAGTGTGGATTCTTGACAGTGGATCGTCAAGACATATGACCGGAGATAGAGCCCTGCTATCAAATGTGGTTGAGAAAGCTGGCCCAGTGGTTACCTTTGGAGATAACAGCAAAGGTTTAACGGAGGGATATGGCTGTTTGCAAGCTGGAAATGTTATCATTGAAAATGTATATCTTGTGCAAGGACTTGAACACAATCTGCTTAGCATTAGTCAGTTCTGTGACAACGGCTACAATGTTTTATTCGACAAGCTGAAGTGTCAGATTCTGCACAAGAAAAGTGAAAAACCCTCCTTAATGGGAATACGGAAAGGAAATCTGTTCGTAGCTGACATGAACTCTGGAAGCAATCTTGAAGTCAATTGTTTCTATGCAAAAGCATCGTCAAATGAGAGTTGGCTATGGCACAAGAGACTTTCCCATCTCAATTTCAAGACAATGAATTCTCTTGTCAAAAGAGAATTGGTAAGAGGTCTGCCTCAGCTGGAATTCTCTCCAGAAGGACTATGTGAGGCTTGCCAGAAAGGAAAGTCAAAGAAAGCAAGTCACAAAGGCACTGACACATCTTCCATAACTGGTGTTCTGCAATTATTGCACATGGATTTATTTGGTCCAGTTAATATCCTTTCTATGTCAAAGAAGTGTTACTGTCTTGTGATAGTTGATGACTATTCCAAGTATACGTGGGTTTTATTTCTTCACTCTAAGGATGAAACACCACAAGTTGTGATTGATCATATCAAGATGATTGAGTTAGATTCTAACGTCCCTGTTAGAGCAATAAGGTCAGATAATGGAACAGAATTCAAGAATGCACTTCTAAATGGATTCTGTACAGACAAAGGGATTACCAGACAATTTTCAGCTCCTAGAACCCCTCAGCAAAATGGAGTGGTAGAAAGGAAGAATCGTACATTGATTGAAGCTGCAAGAACGATGTTAAATGAATCAGGTCTTCCAATGTACTTTTGGGCTGAAGCTGTCAATACTGCATGTTATACTCAGAATCGAACTCTAATCAACAAAGACTTCATGAAAACTCCTTATGAGATTTTGAATGAACAGAAACCTTCTATCAAATACTTTCATGTATTTGGTGCCAGATGCTTCGTGCTCAAGGATGGAGATGATCGTCGTGGTAAGTTTGAGGCAAAGGCATATGAGGGTATTTTTGTTGGATATGGAAGAAGATCATATAGAGTGTATATCATTGATCAACACAAAGTAACTGAAAGTGTCAATGTTACATTTGATGACACTAAACTCCCTAGTATCCAAACTGAAGATCCTTCTGAGAAACTGAAGTTTGATGATACGTCAGATTCAGAGTCAGAACATGGTCAAGAACCTGAGGTTGTTGCTGTTGAAGAACCTGTTAATCCTGATAATACTCAAGGTAATAGTGATGGAAACTCTGGAAACAATGGAGATACCACTGCTACTGACGGAGAATCTTCAAGTCAACATGGCAACAACTCAGGGGGAGATGCTGAAGGATCATCTAGTAGGACACAACATCACAATGAATTTCAAGGCGAATCATCAAGATCAAATCTTCCAAGACAGACTGTCTGGAATAAAGCTCACCCTTTTGAGTTGATTATTGGTGATCCAGATGTTGGAGTCAGAACTAGACGTGCTACTCAAAATGAGTGTCTGTTCTCAGGATTTCTTTCTGAGATGGAACCTAAGAAAATTGAAGAAGCACTGACTGATCCAGATTGGGTGATTGCTATGCAAGATGAACTCAATCAGTTTGAAAGTCAACAAGTCTGGAAACTGGTACCTAGGCCTGTACACAAGAAAGCTGTTGGTACAAGGTGGGTATTCAGGAATAAACTAGATGAAGATGGTGTGGTTACAAGAAACAAGGCAAGACTGGTAGCTAAAGGGTATTCTCAAGCTGAAGGTATTGATTATGATGAAACCTATGCTCCAGTGGCTAGACTTGAGGCCATCAGGATATTTCTGGCATTCGCAGCATTTTCAAACTTTAAAGTTTATCAAATGGATGTCAAGAGCGCCTTTCTGAATGGAAAGCTGGATGAAGAGGTATATGTAGAGCAACCTCCTGGTTTTGAAGATCCAGATCATATGGATTTTGTCTTCTTTCTTTTCAAGGCTATCTATGGGCTAAAACAGTCACCAAGAAAATGGTATGACACTCTCTCTGAATTTCTTATTGAAAATAGCTTTATTAGAGGTGTCATAGACAAAACTCTCTTTTCTAAAAAACATAAGAATGATACTATATTAGTCCAAGTCTATGTGGATGATATAATATTTGGGTCTACTAATGATAATCTCTGTAAGAGATTTGCTAAGTTAATGCACAGCAAGTTTGAAATGAGCATGATGGGAGAGCTGAAGTTCTTTCTTGGATTACAAGTAAATCAAAGGTTAGATGGAACATTTATTTGTCAATCCAAGTATCTCAAGGAACTCCTCAAAAAATACAATCTAGAGGATTCTGCATCAGCAAGGACTCCATCAACTACAGCTGTCAAGCTTGGACCATGTGAAAACTCCATTAAGGTAGATGTCACAAGCTACAGAGGTATGATTGGCTCGTTACTCTATCTTACTGCAAGTAGACCAGATATTATGTATGCTACATGTTTATGTGCAAGGTTCCAAGCGGATCCTAGAGATATTCATCTCGTTGCTGTTAAACGAATCTTAAGATATCTTAAGGGAACACCAAATCTAGGTATTTGGTACCCTAAAGAATCTGGTTTTAACCTTGTCGGATATACAGATTCAGATTATGCAGGAAGTGTTGTTGATAGGAAAAGCACCTCAGGAAGTTGTCAATTCTTAGGAAGCAGGCTAGTCTCATGGTACAGCAAGAAACAGCAAACAGTTTCCAACTCAACGGCCGAGGCTGAATATATTGCTGCTGGAAGCTGCTGTGCTCAGATCTTGTGGATTAGGAACCAACTACGAGACTATGGCTCTGTATTGAACAAGATTCCTATTTTATGTGACAATACAAGTGCAATAGCCATCACCAACAACCCTGTGCAGCACTCGAGGACAAAGCACATTGACATCAGGTATCATTTTATTAGAGAGCACGTCATGAATGGTACTGTTGAACTATTTTTTGTTCCAACAGAAGAACAAATAGCAGATATTTTCACTAAACCACTTGACGAATCCACATTTACCAGATTAGTTGGTAAATTGGGCATGTTAAATAGTTTTAGTGATTAATTTAATTAATATCTGGAATCTGTTCTTGAATGAATTTACAAATGAATTTTTCATAAATGAAAAATTCATTTGCAAATTTATTTTATCATTTTATCATATTTTTTGCTTATTTCTATGTAATATATATTATCTTATCTATGTTATTTACTCTACTTGTTAATTTAAAATATCTCAGAATATTTTATTTCCTCTAAAGATATTTTTCTATGAATTTTATTTGCTAAAATTCAACAGAAATCTATTTTTGGAATAAAAATAATTAATTCTGAAATATTGTCTTTGTCTCTGTGATAATTTTAAGTGTTTATTTCAGTTGTACTATTTTGAAATATAGCTTCAGTACATAATTAGAGGTCTGTACATATTTATTTTGTTTTTCTACTGCAAAGACAATCGGCAAGACAATTAAAATTGTCTTGCTGAAAATCATTTCAGTACACATGTAAATATAAATCTGTTAATGCTTATTTTATCTTATTCTAGAAAGACAATCGGCAAGACAATTGAAATTGTCTTGCTGAAAGTCATTTTAGTAATAATGATTGCTTATTTTAAAATCAGATTAATTTTATAACTGGCAAGACAATCGGTATGACTATTGATTGTCATGCCAGTAATAAAATTAATATCAGAATTATATTGTTTTATTTTGTACTGGTATGACAATCGGTATGACTATCAGATTGTCATACCAGTTATTTATTTTTATTTGTTTCTTTTCCTTCTTTTGCCTGGTATGACAATCGGTATGACAATCCCGGATTGTCATACCAGCTGTTATATAAAGGCTGTTGCTGTTTTGTTTTAAACCATTTCAACATAGCAGTTCATTTCAAAAATTTTGAACAGTTTTTCACTCCCATTTTCTCTCTTCTCTCTCCTCGAACAAACAAAAAAAAAAATTCAGTCAGTCACCATATTTCCTTGCTCGAGTTTTCACTCAGCAAACTTAATCATCACTTTAGTGATATATACTTACAAGTATATATATAAAGAGATGCTGTTGAATTTTTCTTAAATAAAAATTATTATAAAAAAAAAAAACGCAAAAACAAATTAAAATCAGTTTGCCCCTTCAAATTCCATTTGTGTTATTGAATTTGAACTTTTAATTTTAATTTTAATTTCTTATTTGTGTCTTTTGGATTGTCAAAACTGTGTTAGTGATTTAAGAATTTTAACGAGATACATTTCTGTCTAAATTTTCCGATTATAATTAATTTAATTCGAATTATTAAATTAATTTAATTAATTCGAATTTTCTTAAAATTATTCTTAAAATTCTGAAAAGCTTGTGTCTTATTATTATTCTTTAAAAAAATGGCTCTCAATTTCCAAATTGTCGCGCATAATCAGGTTGGTTATTTTCATCCGGAAAAATGTGATGTTGAAAAATTTAAGCCTTGGATTAGATTTTTAAATGATCATTCGATTGTTAGCTCTGCTATTAAATCAAATGTGATTTTAAACGTCGATCTACTCAGACTGATTTGCACAACTTCTACTGTGGCCGATGATTCAAAATCTTTTTCATTCACCATCGCAAACACACAGTATGTAGTTGATGAAACAGTCGTCAATCGTGCGTTAAATTTTCCACTAGACAATTTCTGTAATTTACCCTCTGAAAATGATATCACAAATTTTTTCAATGCCATTCACTATCAGGGGGTGATCAATTTAACCAAACTTTCTAAATCAAATTTGGTGTCTGAATGGGATATATTCTTCGATACACTTTCCAAAGTGTTTGCCAACTGCACAAAATCTAATTTTCATAACATTACTTCCACCCTGCAGTATATTGGTCTTGCGGTTGTTTTCAATCAAAGGATCAATTTTGGCAAACTACTTTTTCCCATTCTCTTGAGACGTCTAACTTCTGCTTTACGTGATCATTCTACAAATCGTAGGGTATCATGTTACTATGCTCGTTTTCTTATGCTTATAGCAGATCATCTACTCACCCCTGAACACAAAGCACTTTTTGCTAACTCTGCTGTAACCGAACCCCCACCAGTTAGCAAAAAGATTTACACTCGTCAAGACACAACCTTCAAATTTATGCAAGTACCAGTACTTGTATCTGCTTTCATGGCCAATTATATTCCCTTACCTATTTTTAATCTACCCGGCCATGAACAGCAACCTCAACCTCCAGTGGTTCAAGCCACCCAGGCTCTTCCATTACAGGTAGTAACTCCTCACTCTCACTCTCTTCCTACTTCTGTTAACAGACCCTCAGTGGTTGATAGGGCTGACCATGAAGTTGTAGAACCACAGCTTCAATCCCAGGTCATAGAGCCAAACACAGAGTCTCATTCTATCTCAACCTTTCCCCCACTGTCTAAAATGTTACCCAGAAGATTACTAGGAAGTAGTACAATGTCAAATACGAGTGAACCCTCAGCTCTGCCTCCTCCTAAGAAAAGAAAAACCTATTCTGAGGCATCTGAAAGCCCATCCTTGTCCTCCCAACAGGACATGGACTTTGAAATGGCCAATGAACAGTTACTAGAGGCATTCTCTCAACAGGATGCATCTATTGAAATTTGCCATAGGGCCATGGCATCTTGTACTGAGTCAAGCACAATTCCATTACTCACAATGGAACCATACACTTCCCCAGATAATACTCAGGACACACAGCGAGGAGTGCACGTAGAGTCGGTTACAGTGCCTGCCATAGTTACGGCAGAAGAGCAGTCACATGCTTCAGAGGGAAAATCTGACTCTCCGCCATCTTTAATAGAGTCATTTTCTCCCCTCCCAGATCCAACAACTCTGGCTCCCTTATGGGATTCTCCACTCGCAGATTTATCTGGAGAAAGTGGAGGGCAACTCGGTCAATCTATCCCTGAAGCAATTCAGACATCTATTCCAAAAGATTTGATAGCATTGACTGAGGATCGGGACTCGCGAATTCCCATTGCACCACCACTGACCTCTCTTGAAGAGGCTAGGGTGATTTTTAATGCAGGTACACAAGAACAGCAATTGGAAGACTCCTCACGAGCAATCATATTGAGAGAAACACATGCACGTGAGATGAGTGAACCAAACACGAGTGAACTTCAGGTGAGAGCACACACAGACACTGATACTGTCAACCTGTTAGCTCAGATTGCTGCCCTGAAAGAAGAACTTGCTAAAAGTCAAGCTGAAGCTCAAGCATTCAAAGCACAAGTGGTTGAACGGTCTTCTTCTTCCACCTCTGTCGACAATCAGCTTGCAATCATAAGGAATGACATCTCAGATTTAAAGACTACTGTAATACCAAAGCTCAATTCTATTCAGGACACTCCAAATTTATCAGCTGATGACATATCCAACTTCTGCTCCCTACATACAAGAATGACTTCTCTTGAAGACCTCGTTGAGATGAATCATTCACTGGACAACTCAAGATTTCTAAAGATAGAGACGGGCATGGAACATCTAAATGAAGGCATGAAGTACTTATATTACATGATCAAGAATTCTCATTGCCCTAATGAAGAACAAAGAGCTTATTTTGAAGGACCGTCTGGTGGAGGATCAGGCTCTGGAAGTGGTGGAGGTTTCAAAGGAAAGTCAGCAGAGGATCCCTCAACTAAGGGGGAGAAGAAAGGGAGTAGTTCCAAAGGGAAAGAAAAAGATACTTCTGCTGGAGATAAAGGAAAGGCTGATGATGCCTACTACAGTGGAGAACAGGATGACTTCGATATTTTTGACATTCCCACTGAACCAGTTCAGGAAGATAAAGATGGGTTATTTGAAGCTGAAGAAGAAAGTGATTTTGAAGATTGGGAAGAAGAAGATACAGTGGATCCTAGGTTTGAGAAAGAATTTCAGAAAGAGCAGTCAGAGATGCAAAGAAAAGAAGCTGAACTCAAGAAGGTCTCACAGATCATTGATAGGAGAAAAGACATACAAAGAACAGAAACTCTTCAAAAGCAACGTCTTCATGACATTAAAGCTCAAGAAAGGAGAAGAGATGTCAGACTAAAGATTGGTGGAAAGTGGGATGAAGCTAGGAGACTACTCGATATGCCTCAGCTATGCACTAACAATGATAGGCAGTTCTTACATCTTCTTGACAAGCTGGAAATCTCAAATCCTAACAATGACATGTACATGAATGCTATCAAGACTGAAGTCTCAAGGATCACAGCTGCTTTTGATAGATCCCTAAATGAGATGAGCATTTTTGTATATTGTCAGAGTGAAGGATCATTCAAGGTGTCACTTCATCTATTTGAGAATCGTTCGTTGTCAGAGATTTGGGTTCTTTTAAACAAAGTGAAAAGAAGCTCAGAGTTGAATGAAGTTCTTCGGGAAAGGCTTAAAGAGTTTGCCAGCAGGGCTAGTCCTCAAGTGGTCAACAATCCTCATCAAGTGAGATTCTTTAAGTCTGATTGTCTTCAAATCTGTCAGCTAGATGTACAATCTCTTAAAGACTACTCAGCTAAGCATCTGGTCTGGATGGAACATCATTTGAGAACTGCTGGATATTCATCCATGTTGAAGACTCAAGCTGCTGACTTGATTCAAGCTTATTGTGAGAAGAATGTTAAAAGGTACAATCAACTCAAGAATAAGTTGAAGACAGTTGGAGTTCAACCAGTCAGACCTGCAAGCTTCACTTCAGAAAAAGATCGTATCTTTGACAAGGAATTGCTTCAAGATTTAGAAGAAGGTGAAGTCAGAAGAGAAGACAACTAAAGTCAATTAGCTCAAAACTCAATGTAATATGATTAGAGCGTTATGAATCAAGATAGACTAATGTAGTTATATGTTCAGGCTAGAGGAACATCTATCTTGTATTCACTTGTAAATTTCATTTAGAATCTGGAAAATGTTAAATATAATCCAGAACTTTTCTGCTATTTACTTTACATTACTGTTTATATCTTTTTCTTATTTGTTAGTTGAGTTATCCTCTAGGTATTTGCTGTTATTGTCTAACAAGCAAATAGGGGGAGATTGAAAGGTATATGTCATAGCCTACTCATTTATTCGAGTATTTAACTCAACTCAAATAAGAATGTAATAAGTAAATAGTGGATCAAGCATCAGAGAGATCTCACAAAGTAACATCTGTCAAAGAATAAAGGAACATTGTTCATCTGCAGACTTGAAGATTCACTGGAAGAAGTTCAAGAATTTGATCATGCCTCAGTGATATAAATCAAGATCGTGGATTTAATCAAGTGACAGAGATCTCGTCAAGGTATCATTTATTACAAGGATTCAATCATAACAACAAAGTCAAGACATGAAGAAACGTCACGAAAGTTAGTCACTCATGAACCAGACAGTACATCGAGTGTCAGCATTAAAGTGACGGAATTGATTCATAAGTCTCAGAGACTTTCAGAAGATTGTCAGAAGAATGGATGCTGCTCAGGGATAGTATTAATTCTCTATTAATTAATTAAGTCATATAATTTAATTAAGAGAATAAATTATATCTGCAAGGATTAATTTATTGATTAATTGAATTAAATTGATTAATTAATTTAGAATTAATAAATGAGGATTTTCAGAATGATAATTGATTAAAATCTGTGATAATTCTAAAAAAGACAACTGATTGTACTAGTATGACAATCGGTATGACAATTGATAGTCATACCGAATGTCATGCTAATTCAGTTGAACTAATATGACAATCGGTATGACAATCAATACTCATACCGAAAGTCTTGCTAGTTCATTTTAATTGTCTTGCTAGCTCTAATAGATTGTCTCACCGAAAGTCTTTCAAGCTAAAAAGGATTGTCATTCCAGTTCTTTTTCTCTCGGTTGGATTGTTAAATAGAAGCAGAAGCAGCAATTCAAAATATCAATCAATCAAACAGAACACAACATACAGAAGAACAAAAGAGAAAAAGAAGCAGAAAAATATTACATCTATTCTGCAACTTCAAGATCAATTTTCTAGATTGTAAAGTTAAATCCAATCAACTAGAAATACTTATCTTGTTCTTGTGTATCTATCTAGCGGATTAAAATCCCTAGAACTTAATCTCAAATCGCTTTTAGCATTTGATCTTTTAATTACAAAAATAGAAAAAGTTCATGTCGAATTTATTCTAAATTTGTAATAATTGATTTGAGATTAATCCCTTGTAACCGATACCGTAGTTGTAACACCTTTCAAGTTTAATAAAAGTTTTATTTAACTTGAATTTTGTTTCACAATTTTATTCCGCATTTTATTCGACAAAACGGTATTGTTTGCATTCAACCCCCCCTTCTACAAACAAATTGGGACCTAACACAAAGATAATAAGAACTCTTGCCAAGTTCATGGTCGGACTACTTAAAGTAGTGCTAACAGTTAAAACCCTTACGGGAACCCTTATAAGTATCATGATAGTAACTTAGCTCATTTAATGTGTAGGCGCCTGAGATAGAGGACCCTGAGATGTTCGAGCGTGAGCATGATGAGGCACTGCTAGATGTTGAGGATCAGGAGGAGGATGAGGAGGACCCCTCAGAGGAGTCAGAGACGGAGGTCATTGCTATTTCAGATGAGGAGGACCCCTCAGAGGAGTCAGAGACAAAGGTCATTGCTATTCCAGATGAGGAGGACCTGGATGAGGTCCCAGTAGCTGAGGAGCGTGTCGGACCTATGGTAGTGTATGATGGTACCCCTTTACCCACACTTCCGGTGGTCAGAGCTCCTACCCCTCCACCACTATCTTGGATCCCCTATGATGACAGCTCAGAGACCCATACTTCCGAGCCTAGGCAGACTGAGGAGGCACCCCCAGCGGCTCCGGATTCACCACCTCTTGACCCTGCCCACAAGCAGTCTTCGTTAGCCCACGGCTATGTTCAGGATGTACTGAAGACCCGAGTGGCTGTTGCTGAGGCCCGACTGGATGAGGCCAGGAGGGAGTTGGATGCGGAGAGGGCGGGTAGGCGTACCCGAGCTTATGAGACTAGGGCTTCTATACCCCGATCCTTGAGGAGGGAGCTTACGGGGATAGAGCTCACGTCCCGAGCGAGGCTCAGATCGCTCCAGGGGGACAGGCATGGTAGGATCTCCAGGCGGCAGGCCGACTATATCTTCCGTCATGCGATGGAAAGGGTATGGGAGCTGACCCGCTCCGGTGTGTGATTCAGGACTGACGATGGGATAGTCTAGTTGTCTAGTTAGCCGAGGCCTTAGTAAGAGCCAATTTTCCGGGATAGTTGACTTGTATATAGCATCCCTTTTTCTGACTAGACAGATAGACTCTTGTGTATCACTTTTGGGACAGATGGCTGTAGCACTGTTGTACTTTTGACCAGATCAGACTATGTATTTCTCGCATTATGTATATATTTGTTTCCTTTCGGTTCAGTTCCTTAGTGACGAGATCACTATTTTTATCATTATTATTACTGCACTTCGTATTAGAACTGTCATAAAATAATAGAATTGCGATATACGTTCTCCCCATTATAAAAGCTGTGCAAGGCACAAGGTTGTATATGATTGTGACCTAACATTGAATTTCCCAATAATATTTTTTTATCAGAAATATGCCACCAAGAAAGATTGGAACTAGGGCGAACCCTGGATCTGAGGACCAGGGAAACCATAACCAGGATGATAGGAACCAGGAACACAGTGAAGAGGAAGACGAGGATTATGTGGAACAGGATGATTCCCTGTATGAAGAGGAAGAGGAAACATATGATGTTGAGGGATTTGAGATAGAGGCTGAAGAAGGAGAAACTGAGGTTGAGCAACCAGTACCAAACCCAAGCATGGATCCCATGGGCCAGTTCATGCAACTCCTAAGGCAGAACTTGGAACGTCAACCCAACCCACCCCCTCAAGGAAATAACAATGCTGTGGCAAACTCTTTCAGGGCTTTTAAGTCCCTTAAGCCCCCTGAGTTCCACGGATCAGCCAACCCAGTTGAGGCAAGGGCATGGTTAAAGGAAATGGAGAAATCCTTTGAGATTCTGAGTATCGATAAGGAACAGAAGACTGTATTTGCTACCTACCTTCTGAAAGGAGAGGCTAACTATTGGTGGGAGGCCAAGAAAAACATGGAGACGGATGCTATTATAACCTGGGAAAGATTCAGTCAGTTGTTTCTGGGAAAGTATTTCCCGAGGTTTATGGAAAAACAGATGGAGCTCAAGTTCTTGGAGCTAAAGCAGAATAACTTATCAGTAGCAGAGTACAAAGCGAAATTTACTGAGTTATCAAGGTTTGTGCCGGAGTTTGTGAGCACCGAGGAAAAGAAAGCTAGGAGGTTTCAGCAGGGACTGAAACCGTGGATTCAGAATAGGGTGGCAATCCTTGAGCTTACGGATTATGCCACTCTGGTGCAAAAGGCAACGATTGTAGAAGCCGAAAGTGAATAGATGCAGAAGGAAAGAGAGAATAAGGGAATAAAGAGGAAAAGTATGAGCATGGGTGGAGGTTCCGCAGGAAGAAGCTTCCCAACTAGATTTAATCGAGGGGCAGTGTCCCTACCGGGAAAGAACACTGGGTTTAAGCGGCCAATGAGCGTGAGTGTGAGCCAGAGCGGCCAGAAGTCAAGAATGTCCTATTCCAACCAGTCTCGACCCCCATTGCCAGCCTGTAACACATATGAAAGGATGCACACTGGGGAGTGTAAAGGAAAGCCAGTAACCTGCTTTAAGTGCGGTCGGGAAGGTCACTATTCAACTAAGTGCCCATCATCAACCCCTACCGTCATTCCAACCACCACTTGTCATCAGTGTGGACGCCCGGGTCATTGGAAGAGGGAATGCCCAATGAACAAACCAGCAGCTTTGGGAGCAAGCAGGGCTGCCTCCAATAAGCCACCTACTGCAAGGACTTTCAACATGACAGTCCAGGATGCTATGAAAGATTCAGATGTGATAGCAGGTACCCTTTCTCTAAATTCAGTCAGTGCAAATGTTTTATTTGATTCGGGAGCAACTAAATCTTTTATATCAAGGGACTTTGCGCGTAAATTAAGACTTAAGGCTGAACCCTTGATAGAACCCTTACAAGTAGAAATAGCCAATCATGAGATTATTCCTGTTAACCAGATTCACCCCGCCTGTGAGATAGGCATAGGGGAGCAATCTTTTAGTGTTGATCTGATTCCTTTTAAATTAGGGGAGTTTGATGTAATTTTGGGAATGGACTGGCTATCTAGCAATGATGCTCAGATAGACTGTAAAGAGAAGAAAGTTAAGTTAAATATCCCAGGGAAGAAAGAAGTTATATTTAGAGGAAAGAGGCAGACGCAGAAATTTTTGACTATGGCCCAGGCCAGAAGGATGCTACGAAAAGGAAATGAGGCCTACCTAGCCTATGTGGTGGACACGCAGAGGGAGGTGCCCAACTTACAAGATATTCCAGTAGTCAACGAATTTGAAGATGTATTCCCACAAGACCTTCCGGGATTACCACCCGATAGAGTGATTGAATTTGCTATTGAAGTGGTCCCCGGGACGGCGCCAGTTTCAAAAGCACCTTACCGGTTAGCCCCATTAGAAATGAAGGAATTAGCTATCCAATTGCAGGAACTCTTGGATAAGGGTATGATAAGACCCAGTGTGTCTCCGTGGGGAGCACCAGTTTTATTTGTTAAGAAGAAAGATGGGAGCATGAGGCTGCGCATCGACTATCGAGAGTTGAACAAGCTAACCATAAAGAACAGGTACCCATTACCTAGAATAGACGATCTGTTTGACCAGCTAAAGGATGCTATTTATTTTTCCAAGATCGACCTGAGAACTGGATATCACCAACTAAAGATTAAACTCGAAGATATTTCCAAGACAGCGTTCCGTACCAGGTATGGGCATTATGAGTTCTTGGTAATGTCCTTTGGATTAACCAACGCCCCAGCGGCTTTCATGGATTTAATGAATAGAGTATTTAAGAAGTACCTGGACAAGTGTGTGATAGTTTTTATCGATGATATTTTGATCTACTCCAGGACTGAGGCAGAACATGCAGAGCATTTGAGGATAGCTCTAGGAATACTCAGAGAGGAACAGTTATATGCCAAATTCTCGAAGTGTGAATTCTGACGGAATGAAGTACAGTTTTTAGGACATGTGATCAATAAAGAAGGAGTATTGGTCGACCCCTCCAAGATAGAGGCGGTCTCAAATTGGGAAAGGCCAACCACACCCACAGAGGTAAGGAGTTTCGTAGGATTGGCCGGCTATCGTAGATTTGTACAGGACTTTGCGAAGATCGCAGCCCCTTTGACATGACTTACTCGTAAGACAGAGAAGTTTGAATGGACGGAGAAATGTGAGAACAGTTTTTAGGAATTAAAGAAAAGGTTGGTAACGGCCCCGGTGTTGGCATTGCCGGACGGAAAAGGAGATTTTGTGATATATAGTGACGCATCGCACAAAGGATTAGGGTGTGTGCTTATGCAGCACAGTAAAGTGATTGCGTATGCGTCGAGACAACTGAAGGAATAAGAGATTAGATATCCTACTCATGACCTTGAGCTCGCGGCAATAGTATTTGCCTTAAAAATTTGGAGGCACTACTTGTATGGAGAGAAGTGCGAGATTTTCACAGACCATAAGAGCCTCAAGTACATATTTACGCAGAAAGAGCTCAACATGCGCCAGAGGAGATGGTTAGAACTAATCAAGGACTATGATTGTGAGATTCTCTATCATCCAGGGAAAGCCAATGTGGTGGCTGACGCCCTTAGTATAAAGGAAAGACTCAGAATGATAACGACTTCGGAAGAATTGATAAGGGATTTTGAGAGAATGGAAATAGAAGTAAAGGTAACCGGAACCGGAACTGAAAAGCTTTTTGAGATCTCAATACAGCCAGAGTTATTGGAAAAGATCAGATTGTGCCAAGAGAAAATAATGAATGAAGGCAGAGAGTCAATGACTGGAGAGGAGATCCATACTGAGAAAGATTTTAAAGGGATAATGAGGTACTCCTACCGGATTTGGGTTCCGAAAGTTCAAGAGCTTAAAGATGAGATTTTGGATGAAAGCCATAGTTCAAGGTATTCCATTCACCCGGGAAGTACCAAGATGTATAGGGATTTGAAGGAATATTACTGGTGGCCCAACATGAAGAGGGACATAGCAGAATGGGTAAACAAATGTTTGACTTGCCAAAGGGAAAAGGCAGAGCACCAGAGACCCAGTGGATTTTATGACCCCTGGAGATTCCCGAATGGAAATGGGAACAGATAGCGATGGATTTTGTTGTAGGCTTGCCAAGGACGAAAGCCAATCATGACGCCATATGGGTAATTATAGACCGACTGACAAAGTCAGCTCATTTCATTCCTATCAATGAGAGATACACAGTCGATAGACTGGTGGACATTTACCTTAAGGAAATAGTGGCGCGACATGGAGTCCCAGCGTCCATTGTCTCAGACCGAGACCCCAGGTTTAACTCCAGATTTTAGAGGAGCTTTCAGGAATGTGCGGGGACCAAGTTAAATATGAGTACCGCGTACCATCCCCAGACGGATGGGCAGAGTGAAAGGACCATCCAGACACTAGAGGATATGTTGAGAGTCTGTGCAATAGACCTTAAAGGAAGTTGGGATGACCACTTGCCGTTGATCGAGTTTTCTTATAACAATAGCTTTCATGCTAGCATTGGAATGCCGCCTTATGAGGCCCTGTACGGAAGAAGGTGTCGATCTCCCTTATACTGGGATGAAGTAGGAGAGCGGAAGATGCTCGGACCCGAAGTGGTCCAAAGGACCAAAGACATAGTGGATCTTATCAGAGGACGGCTTGTAGCAGCCCAAGACAGACAGAAGAAATATGCAGACCTAGCCCGAAAGGACAAGGAATATGAAGTAGGGGACTTAGTACTGCTGAAAGTATCCCCTTGGAAGGGATTAATGAGGTTCCGAAAGAAAGGGAAACTAAGCCCAAGATATATTGGACCTTTTGAGATATTAAGACGGATTGGAAAGTTAGCTTACGAGCTAGCCTTACCCCCTAACTTGCAACAAGTTCATAATGTGTTCCATGTGTCAATACTAAGGAAGTATCATTGGGATGCCAGACACATAGTGGAGTACGAGCAGGTGGATATGCAACAAAATCTGACTTACGTGGAGAAGCCAGTAAGGATTATACATAAGAAGGAGCAGGTGCTTCGGAACAAAGTGATCAAGCTGGTCAGAGTACTATGGCAGAATCATAATGTGGAAGAATCAACTTGGGAACTAGGGAGCGCAATGCTAGAAAAGTACCCCCATTTATTTTCTATTTGATTCCGGGACGGAATCCTTTTAAGGAGGGGAGACTGTAATAACCCCCAAAATTTTAAACTTTTTGTAACCCTTGTGAATAGTGTTTTAGCTGAATGAGAAAACTTTTCATGCCACACTATGTAGGGGTTCTGTTATGGATATTCTGAGATTTTATTAGTACTCTACATGGTATATAAGTGTATGTAAAGATCATCAGAATCCAATTCCGAACACTTTGATTTTTCCCAGAAATCCATTAAATACGGAAACAATTGAGTATAAGGAAACAGGATGAAAAGGATTTAAATTAAAGGATTATAAGAGAGGATCATAAAAGGAATATAATATATTGAGAAAGGTTAAGGGAACCTAAGTAATAAGATCCCGGGTATGATCCCTCAAACGATAAACGAAAACGAAAGTTAAGCGAACCGTATAATAGATCAGCGGTCATTAGGCAAACAATTAGGAAGTTAATCAAAGAGATTAGTGGGGATGATGTCACCCAACCAATGAGAAGAGGACAAGGAGGGAAAGATTACATCATAGCATGACATAAGCATGACATGGGAAGGAAGGAAATGTGGTGGATTATTAACCACACAAAATCAAGGGCAAATAGGTAATTTACCAAAACAAAAACAAAACTACAACCAACCAAGCCAAATAATTCATTCTTCATCAAAACAAAAAAAAACAAGGCATTATTTCTTCATTGCTCTCGGCTTTTACTATTGTAAAGGATGAAGAAATTCAAAACTCAAGATCAAGGCTTCCTAAATTGGTAAGATAATTCCCTAGTATTCCTTATGCATAGTTATGGCTATATTATGAGTTTAAGCCACCAATTCATTCTCTATCTTCTCCAAGAAATCAATGAAGAAGACAATGAATAGTGACTTCAAGAATTTTAACTTGATTTTCTTGTTTTTCCTTTAAGATCCAAGCTTTCCTAAGACTCCTCAAGGCTTCCTAAGGCTTCCTAGCTACTCACACCACTTCAAGGAAGGTATACCATCTCCAAACCCTAGCTTTAATTTGTATATTAGGTTGATTATGGTTGTGAGGGTAAAGAGTAGCTTGAAACTTGTTTGTTTAAGAGTTTGGGTTGGAATGGTGGTGATTGATTTGTTGAAATCTTAAGATTTGGTTAAAGAATGTAGTATAGTTTAAATTCAAGTTTTAGGAGTAAGTAAATGGATTATAATGAGTTGGTTTGGGGCTGTTGTAATGTATTTTGGATGGAGTTTTGATTGGGTTGTGAATTGGGGTTGAATTGTGGTTGTTTTGAGTTGGTTTAAATTTGGGAAATCGCGTAAACATAGCCGTCGTAATGTCCGATTTACTTTAGACTGCTTTTGTTCATAACATTAGGACCCGAGAACTCCCTGCTAAATTATGAACATTACCATGTTTAGATAGTTCATGTTACGAGCTTCGTTTTGATATGTAGTTCGTTTGATTCCGATGCACGGTTTAGGAGAAACGACCGTTTTAAGTAACGGTGTTTCGCGAACAAAACATTTCCCCTCGCCTTACTTTGAAACATAGGTTAAAGACCAAAAAGGGTTAATTAATGTATGAAACAATTATGGTAAGAGTGTTAGGCAGTTGGTAAGACACTCGCGAAGGAATCGCCTTAAAAATCGTAATGGTTAGTTTATTAAAAATGGTGGAGCCGAGGGTACTCGAGTGACTTAAGAGAATCAGTAAGCGCAAAACAAGCGTTAGAGTCTAAGTTAGTTAAAATATAGATTTACAAGTGACTTTGGTTTAATTCCAACTTACTTGTTGTTTATAGGTTACCAAACTCGTCCCGAGCTTTTTATCACCCCCAGTCGCTCAGGCAAGTTTTCTACCCGTTATACTGTTGTTGTGATGTATATGTGTATATGCATGATCCTGCGATAAATGCATATTTGTTATTGGCAAATTATTGCGATATATTGTAGCATGTGATATGGTATATATGCATGCCTGTTTCATATTCTTGGATTATATATCTGTTGGTTAAAATGCTTACAGTTGCATAATACCTATGCTAGAGATAAGCGGTATTTGAATTTACCCTTAGTATAGGGGATCAAAAGGTGAACATATTTCTAAACCGGGAGTCGATGTTCCCGAGTATAATATATATATATATATATATTTATATATATATGGTTATAGTTTTCAAAACTATTAATCGAATAAGGTTTATTCGATAACTTTAACTTTATTTAATTATTGAATATTATTTCAAATATTCATCCAAGGACTTATGACTCCTTTATTTTATTATTGAATATTATTTCAAATATTCATCCGAGGACATATGACTCCTTTATTTTATTATTGAATATTATTTCGAATATTCATTCGAGGGCTTTTGACTCAGTTATATTATTAATGATTATTAATTGAATATTCATTTGAGGATGTATGACTCCGTTATTTTATTTAATGAATATTATTTATAATATTCATTCGAGGTATTATGACTCCGCTTGTTATTTAATAATATTCTTTATTTTATTAAAGAATAATGTTTCGATAATCAAACTTATTTTTGATTATTCAAATAAAGATAGTACTTTCGTATAAGTATATCTTTGATTATTTAATACTCATTTCAAGTATAAGTCTTACAACTTCTACTTCAATTATTTGTATAAAGATTATTCTTTATGGGAATATTATTTAAATAATAATATTCAGACATTTTCTAAATATATTGGGACTGATTTACTTCATTAAATCAGCATTACTCCAAACACTCTTTAAAGTGTTTTCAAGTCTTCAAAATGATTTTTAAAAGTTAGAGCGGATCCTAAAACTCATTTTTATATTTAAGATCTTCCTTTTAAAAAGGGGATTTAAATACTCGCTCAAAACTTGAGGGATCCGGCTCTATGGTGTATTTTATATTCGCAACAAGGTTGCAGTTTTGGTAAATGAATTGATTACTTTCCCAACATTCGGGAAGTAAGTCCATCTATCGAGTCGACATAAGCAACATGGGCTCAGTGGGCGTCCATGATAGTGTAAGTGGCTCAGTGGGATTCCATCAAATGCATAAGTGGCTGAGTGGCAGTCCAGCATAAGGTCCTATTGCGACCAGGGTGATGACCAGTGGGGAATTCGTCCATCTACTAGTAGAAAAGGTTACTTATTGGTATCTTTGCCTGATCAGCAAGATATCGGGTTTATGCCACAATTCTTTTTCCCTTCCAAAAATTCATTGGATGTTACAAACTCTGTTCATACTTTACATGACAGAGATTTTCAGGGACTGTATAAGGAAGATGTATATGTGGATATATATATTGGAACTTAATGAAGTATATCATAACTTCATTTCCTTCAATACTACTTCAAAGATTTAATTTATTCAAATCTGTCTTGTAGTCTCATCTATGTAATGAACTGTTGAAAGCTCGTTATACTTTGAACAGTGGTAGTTCAAGTAACTTTATAATTGATATAAGTATAGTGAAGTATTTGGTAACTTCATCCCTTGTTTTTACTTATATCTAGTAAGTAATTATCTTACACATGATAAAAGATTCTAGTAGGTATCCATTTAGATACTTGTATTATTGTTATCACTATATATTATCTTGTGAGCTGTAAGGCTCACTCTTGCTTTATTTCGTCATCACACAACAACAGTTAGGAAAGATGGTCAGACTCCAGCATACCCAGCGCAAGCGCGTGGGAAGCGTCCCGCGTCTTCCCGTTGATGTTGTAGCTGCTATAGCTGCAGAGGTAGATCTATTGGTAGATCAGGCATTCTACTTTTGAGAATCAATTATGTATAATTATAACTTGTGGCAGATAATTGCAATTAACTATAAATTTATCAAGTAATCATTTTGGGTTGTAATAACTTTTAATTGTGGATTCAAGGACTTGTACTTATTGCAATTTCATCTCTGAGACTATAACGGGTTGTGGTGTGTGTTAGTGGGGGGTCACAGCATAAGGTTATTTATTATTAATCAAGTGAAGTGATATTGTGGAAAGAAAGACCGTGACGACCCGGATCCCTGACCCCGGATCTGGGGGTGTTACAATTGCCATGGATAATGAAATGACATTTGTCAAAAAGGTATATTTTTTTGCTTAATTCATTCTTGATATAATTGGTGTACATATAATTTTTGGTAGAATTCATTGTTACTAATTCCTGTGTGTTACACTTTTCAGTGGTCGACGAAAAATCAAAAGGTGACTGTTCCCAAGGCTGAGCTGGACGAGGTTCGATGTGAGACTCTTAGCCATATCAAGTCCTTCTTATAAAAAGGCCTAATCTGCAGCTCCTTTATGTGGACTGAATTTGTAAGAGCTACTAGTGGTTTTTGTTAATAAATGGGGGAACTTTAGTTGGTAAATTTCTGTTTGGGATGAACTATGTAAATGATCGATGATGGAAATGTCTAATACTTGGTTTTGCAGTTATGTAGTTTGTTTGGATTATGTAGTTTGGTTGGTGGTGGATATATATATTTACTTGGTATAATCTATGGTAAATGAATGAATGTATGTTTGGTTTTGCGTTTATTTTTGCGTTTGTTTTGGTTTGGTTAGTTTTGGAATGGTAATATGGCAGTTGGTATGTTTTTGGATGATTCTTGTTTGGGTTTTGGGCATTTGATTGAAACAAGGGAATCATGAATAAAAATAAATAAATAAACATCACTTCATGAACAAAATAGCTGATGTAAAATGTAGTCAAATAAGACATTTCATACAATAAACTGATGTCATAAGCATGCACATATATCAGCTCACAAGAAATGACTGATGTAAAACAATATAATAGATATCACATTTTGAAAGAACTGATGTTAAACACACACAAAGACATCGGTTTCATTAAAAAAAGAAAGGTACGACATCGCTTCTGATAAAAGACTGATGTAAAATGTTAAGTTACACATCAGTTTAACAAGTTTTTTGATGTTAATGTATCATATTGCTTTATATGTGATAAGTTTCAAATGATATACATGACATATGAATGAATAACTGAAACCATAGTGAAGGTATACATTGAAGAAAAATACATCATATTGTTAAGGAAAAGGATGTCTAAACTGTGTATAGACATCGGCTAATAAGCGATGTGTAATGCACCTACCTTTCTCATCGCATGCAAAGACATGGCTCGGATTTTAAATAGACATCGGCTAAAAAGCGATGTCTATTGAAAAATTTCTAGTAGTGAATGATCTTGTCAAGAAAGAACTGGTTAGAGGTATCCCTCAAGTGGAGTTTACAAAAGATGGACTGTGTGATGCTTGCCAAAAGGGAAATCAAATTAAAGCATCATTCAGAAAGAAGCTTGATACAACAATTGAAGAACCTTTGCAATTGCTACACATGGATTTGTTTGGACCAGTCAATGTGTTGTCCTTCTCAAGGAAAAGATTTTTCCTAGTAATTATGGATGATTTCTCAAAGTTCTCTTGGACATGTTTCCTAAAGTCTAAAGATGAAGCTAGTGAAATTATCATCAATCACATAAGGCAAGTCAACAATCATCGTGATTTTAAAGTAAGAAGAATCAGGAGTGATAATGGAACTGAGTTCAAGAATTCTGTGATGAGATCATTTTATGAAGAAAATGGGATTATGCATGAGTTTTCTGTAGCAAGGACTCCACAACAAAATGGAGTAGTAGAAAGAAAGAACAGATCTCTTATTGAAGCTGCAAGGACAATGCTTGAAGAATCAAAGTTACCAACATATTTTTGGGCTGAAGCTGTGAACACTGCCTGCTACACTCAAAATATCTCTTTGGTGAATCAAGCAAAGTGCATGAATCCCTACCAATTATTCAAGAACAGGAAACTAACTATAAATTTTCTTCATGTCTTTGGATGCAATGTTATATCTTGAAGAATCAAACTGATCAACATGGGAAGTTTGATGCTAAAGCTGATGAAGGAATTTTTGTTGGATATGTTGTGGGAAAAGCATATAGGATCTATAATCTAAGAGCCAATATTGTTGTGGAATCAATACATGTTGTGTTTGATGATAAAAAGATTGAAGGACTGCAAGATGGAGATTTCCATGAGAGCCTCAAGTTTGATAATGTGGAGATGGTTAGTGATGACAGTGATGACGAGAGTGATCAAGAAGCAGTTACTAAGGATAATGCAGAAAAATCTACAACTAATGAAGCTCATAACTCAACATCCGTCGAGTTATAAAATACTTCATCAGTCGGGAGACAATCTACCTTATCCGTCGTAAGACAATTAGCTTTATCCTTCGGGACTCTAAGTGAATCATCCGTCGGAACATTAAGAGAAGCTGAAAGTCAGAATAGATCACCTACATAAAGTTCCCCTTTCTCAAATCAAAGATTCACAAACTCAGGGGGAGTCTCTCATAATCAAAACTCAGTCACACATCAAGACAACAATGAGGCCTCTTCATCTAGAGCAAATCTACCTCAACAGAGAAAATGGACAAGAGATCACCCCTATGAGCTAATTATTGGTGATGCATCTTCTAGAGTTCAGAAAAGGAAACAACTCAAGAAGAATGTCTGTACAACAGCTTCCTTTATAAGGAAGAACTAAAGAAGGTAGAAGAAGCCCTGTTCGATCCTGATTGGATTTTAGCTATGCAGGAAGAGCTAAACCAATTTGAAAGGAACAATATTTAGAAGCTAGTACCCAAGCCTAAAGGAAAGAATTTAATTGACACCAAGTGGGTATTCATAAATAAGATGGATGAAAATGGCATAGTTATAAGGAACAAAGCTAGATTGGTTGCCAAGGGCGATTGTCAACAAGAAGAAATTGATTTTGATGAGACATTTGCTCCTGTTGCAAGACTAGAAGCCATCAGAATTTTTCTAGCATATGTAGCTCATGCCAATTTCAAAGTCTATCAAATGGATGTCAAAAGTGCCTTTCTGAATGGAGATTTGGAGGATGAAGTATATGTCAGTCAGCCTCCTAGTTTTGAAGATCCAAACTTTCCTGATTATGTATACTATCTTCTGAAAGCACTCTATGGATTGAAGCAAGCACCTAGAGCCTGGTATGACACTTTCTCAAAGTTTTTTTTTTAAAGAATCACTTCACTAGAGGTATTGTAGACAAAACTTTATTCTCTAGAAATGTCAATGGCTCTAGCACACTTGTTCAAATTTATGTAGATGATATTATCTTTGGCTCTACAGATAAAAAACTTTGCAAGAAGTTTGCCAAATTGATGCAAAGTAAGTATGAAATGAGCATGATGGGAGAACTAACTTACTTTCATGGTTTACAAGTTAAGAAAGTTAGTGATGGAATATTCATTAGTCAAACTAAATACATTTATAATCTTTTAAAGAAGTTTGAACTAATGGATTGCACATTTGTAAAAACTCCCATGGCCACTGCAACTAAACTTGAATTAAACACTACTGAAAAGTCTGTGGATATTTCAAGTTATAGAGGCATGGTTGGCTCACCTCAATACCTAACAGCTAGTAGGCCAGACATAATGTTTGCTACATGTCTCTGTGCTAGATTTCAAGCTATACCTAGAGAATCTCACCTAATTGCTATTAAGAGAATTTTCAGATATCTCAAAGGTACACCAAAACTTGGCATTTGTTATCCTAGAGATTCTGGTTTTGATCTAACTGGTTATTCAAATGCAGATTATGCAGGTTGTAGAATTGATAGATAAAGTACAACATGAACCTGTCAATTTCTAGGAAACAAGCTAGTGTCCTGGTTCAGTAAAAAGCAAAATTCAGTTTCCACTTTTACAGCAGAAGCTGAATATATTGCTGCTGGCAGTTGCTGTGCACAGATTTTGTGGATAAAAACCAATTGCTAGACTATGGCCTGCAAGTGGAAAGAATTCCTATTTTCTGTGATAACACAAGTGCAATTGCCATTACAGAGAATCCAGTACAGCATTCAAGGACAAAGCACATAGACATCAAGTATCACTTCATTAGGGAGCATGTAATGAATGGTACTGTGGAACTTCATTTTGTTCCAAGTAAAATGCAGCTTGCAAATATATTTACCAAGCCACTGGATGAATCCACCTTTTCAGGGTTGGTAAGTGAGTTAGGTATGCTTAATTATTCTTGAATTATTTCAGATATTTCTGCAAGTTGCAATGCAGCCAGAAATTTAATCGATTTTTCTACTTTGGATGAAATTTTGTCTAAGTCAAAATTTACATCCCGACGGATGATCATTATCTATCGAGTCTGATCATCCATCGGAATAGAATATTTAAAATCAATTACCTTTCTGGATTATTTCAATAACCCGACGGATAAAATGATTTATCCTCATTCGTCGAGTTGTCCAAATCTTAGCCGTTAATTTTCTAGACATCATCCATCTAGTTACTTACAGTCTGTAAGTATATTTCGATGGATGATTCATAGAATTTTGACATTTTATTTCAATTTAAACAGCTATTTTGGGCTATTTTGATTGGTTCTTTATTACATTTGTCAGATTATTTTTAAGAGAGTATAAAATCAAAATTCATTTTCATTTCTTTTCTTTTATCACTCTCAATTCATCTGCTCTAACTTCTTTCTTCCTCAAAACAATCACACTCTCTCTCTCTGCAATTTTCAATCTCTAACAATGGCACCAGTCGTCAAAATCATGTCTCAAACTGGATACATCTATGAGAAGAACAACTTCACAGCTCTAGTGAACAAGGAGATTCAAAAGTCTGGTAATGACCACAAAATGATGGATTTTGTGAAAAGCTGTAAACTCAACTATACTATGCTGGAATCTCCCACTATCTACTGTGAGGTTATAGAGAAGATATGGACAACTGTAGTGTACAACTCAACTGACAAGACCATCACTTTCACTCTTAAAGGTAAGCAGTTTTGCGTTAATACTGATACTGTTAAAGCATGCTTTAGGATTCCTGATAATACTATTACTACTCCACACACAGACACTGATATAGTTAACATGCTAAATTTCATGGGCTATGCACTCACTACCTCTAAATTAAGTGAAATTAGAATGTTGGGTCTTAGGAAAGAATGAAGTTATCTATGTGATGTGGTAACTAAAGTGTTTTCTGGTAATATTAGTAACTTTGACTCTGTTAACATCTCTATGCTTAACATGCTTTACATGCTAGTTATTGATAAGTATTTCAATTTCAGTAATTTGGTCTTGTTTGAGTTAGGGTATAAGTTAGGGGATCTCAATAAGAGGGCTAAGAGTGTGTATTATGCTAGATTTTTCATGATGCTTGCTAACCATCTCATTGAGGATATTGTGATTGAGAACCCAACCAACAAGATGAATTATTGGGTTCAAGAAAGAAGAATAATTGCAGATCTTAACAGAGCAGATCACCACAAAGAGGTGCCCCTATTCTATTTTCCAGTAATGGAGGGACCTCAGGTAAGTGAGGTAATTTCTACTGTCTCCACTCTTCCAACCTCACACATTTTTTGCCTTCTAATGTAGCAATGGCATCTGTGTCAATGAGTAAACAGATCCCTACCCAAGCTACCAAAACAAAAGTTTCAAAAACAAAATCAAAGAAAGCCGCCTCTGGTGTCTCTCAAAAGATATCAGTTGCAAAACCTACTAAACAAAAAGAGGGGAGTGTGAAGGTGGGTAAGAAAGGTGAGGGACAGGGTGAAAATCAAAGAATCCTTAAGAATAAGGATGGTGAGAAGAGTGTACCCAAACCTAGCCACACCACAGTTTCCCAACAAACTGTGGTTGTTAATAAGGATATAAGCTCAATTCTAGTTTCATCCTCCCAAAAGAATGTTACTATAGAAACAAGCTATCATCCAGGAGCACAGAACAAAAGGGGTAGGGACACAAGTTTACCACAAACTTACACTAGAAAGAAGAAATCTAAAACCCTTGGGGATGCACAGGGCACACACACAGTGCAAACTGGAGTTAAAGACCCAGTCACTGCACCATCTCAAATTCATATTGATGTGTCTCCAACAAATGTGGAGTCACAGCTAAAATATGTACAAGACGAAACACCTCAAATACCAAATTCTCCCACACACTCACTGGATGTAGATATGATTTATACATCTCAACCGAATTCTCCATCTTTAACTCTGTTGGAGAAGCCAAAAATCCATGCAAATGAGCATCATCTTTTAGATGATTTGTTTGCTCACTTGCCATTTCTTTCTTAGACTATTGAGATATTTGTGCCAAAGTTTTCATCAATCTGCACAGAGTATACAATAGTCTCCACTCCAAACTCATTCAGTTCTACTCTCTCGATGCATATTGTTCATCCGTCGAGGGGTGATTGTATCCCGACGGATGTGCCTAACAGCAGTCATCCGTCGGATAGTCAAATTACTACCCCGATGGATATTTCTCATCCGTCGGGAGTCTCTGCACAACTTCAAAGCTCAATAATAGTCATAAGTGCAGATGACTTAGTAATTGTACAATCACTTTTAGGATTGAGGGAAGGAAGTGAACTGAGTGAGAGTCTGGGTTGCTCCCAGGAAAAGGGAGAGAAAAAGAGTGAATTAATGCAGTCCATTTCTTCAGGACTGGCAAAAGTGAGTGAGAGGAGTCCCACCTTAGATGGTGAAGGTGAGGGTGTGAGGGTGGGAAGCCAAGGGGAGCCGTTGATGCAAGAAAAGAGAGATCATGAGAGAAATGCAGATACAGGAGAGATAAGGGTGGAGGTCATTGCTAGTGAGTCAATGAATGTCCAGGATGCAGACAGGGAGGGACTATCTCAGCAAAGTCAAGCTGTTATAAATTCCACCTCCTTGGATGCTGAGACATTTACTCATCCTGTTCCATTATATCAACTTTTAGCTGGACAGGGCAATGAAAATGCAGAAAGGATGCTGAATTTGGTGCACACCACACAGTCTATGCAAAGAGCAAAGGATGCAATCACAGTTATGCCCTCTACAGCGGGTGATATTGACTATGAGACTGGTGGGTCAGAAGAATTCTTTGCTGATGAGGGTGAAGATATTGTAGATGAGGCACTAGACATAAGGGGAGAAGTAGGCCCTAGTTCCAGATCAGGCATGCCATCATGGGCATTCTCCAAGAACTGTGATGAACATCATTTCAAGACCACCCTCATCCAACTCATCAGTCAGACACAATCTGCTCTTCAATCATCCAATAATGCTAACACCAAGAAGCTCCTGCAAGCACATCTTGCTTCTCTCCAATTACAACAAATTCAAGGCTATCAACATAGTCAAGATGTCACTTCCACCAAAAATGAGGTTGATCAACTCAAGAAGGACATTTTTGACAGATTGGAAGCTAGGCTTCCAGAAACAACAATGATGGATATTAAAAGACAGCTAAGGAAGAACTCTGATCTTGCCACCAAGGTGGATTTCCTGGATAAAAGGATGATTTCTATGGAAGCTTCTCTTACAGCAATTCATCTACACCAAGCACAATAAACATACTTGCTTCAAAAGCTAGTGGTTGCACAAACTTCTTCCTCTACTCAACTTGATGATAACAAAAAGGGGGAGAAAGGAAGCTCCATAGTCCCAATCAGTCAAGAGAGTTCAAGGAGTGAGGGGGAGCAGAAAGTGTTCAATATTCAAGTAAGCAAAGCAATTGTGCCAGCAATTGTTTTTACAAAGCCACCTGCTAAAGATAGCATTGATCTAATCAATGAAGCAGCAGCTGAGAAGAAGCTGGTGAGCCCAATAAACTGGAAGAAAACTGATGAAAATATTTAAAAGAAATTTGGTCCAATACAGAAGCCAGAAAAAACAGTCATTCATCACTCTCAAGTCAAGAATATTTCTGTGAATAAAATGAGTATGAATTATCTTGAAAGAGGCCAAACATCCTGCATCAAATCTCCAAAGGCAAATCTGATCATGAAGCCAAAAAGGAACTACTCAAACTTTCAGACAAAAATCCTTTGGATACAGTGTATGAGACACCCAGGCCAGATGAGAAGAAGTTGTTATCAAGGTCAATAGAATTTTACAAAGATCTAGCTGATTCAGTACTGAAAAGAAGAATTGCCAAGGTTTTCAGAAATGGTAAAGAAATCTGTATGATGGCTGGACACCCTCAGTTTGTAGAAGCAAAAAGAGAAGAGAAAGAAAGATTAAGGCAAGAAAAGAAGCAAGTTGCCCTACATGCAAAGAAACTCAAACAAAAGAAGGAGCAAGCTGCTATCTTGGACAAGCTTCAAGCTGTGAAGACCACAAAAGAGATTCCTGAACAACCATCTCAAATTGCTGAATCTAAAGATCAGAAAATGCAAGATACACCTCAACAGATAAAGAAACCAAGGTACAAGAGGAGAATTAAGAAGAAATTGGACTTCAGTGATGAGGAAATGGAAGACTACTTTCCTATAAAGTCTACTACTACAACTCAGACATCCATGCCCTCTGTGATACATGAGGATTTCAAGGTGGATCCATTCAAGAACTTTCATGGTGAACCTATCATTCCAAAGGATGAGCCAATAGACTGGGATAGTCTACCAATTCCTGAGTTAAACATTCCTCTATTCAAGAAGCCAAAGAAAACAAAGATTAGAGCAATCAAGAAAGTGAAGCCTTCAACTCTTAGATCCAAGTCCCTAACCAAAGCTCAACCTAAAGTCAACAAGGGAGATATCATGTACATCTGTGATATCAAAGAATTTTCTGACCTAAACCTCTACCTGGATGAACTGGAAGAAGTTAGAGGGATTGATGCTTAAAGAAATCTACATGAAAGTCTAGTATTCAGGTATAAGGGAGGAAAATAGATCACATGGCCATTTGACATGATTCTTCAAGAAAGCCAATCTGTACTGATAAAGGTCTATTCATCCTTCAAGAAGAACTTTGGATTCAATATGACTGCTAGAAGACTAGTTCTAAAGAAGATTGAAGAACTGAGAAGTATTAGAGCTAAAGATGCACTCCTAAAAACTTTAACTATTCCTTACACAGGGATTAGAGTGCATCTAAGGCCCTATTGGCTGATGGAATTCATGGATGATAAGAGAGTTAGAAGATTCTTCAGATTAGAGGACCAGCTGAGTATTTCTAGCAATGAAACTCTATTGAAAATACAAGGAATGCTAGATCTCTCAGAAGCTGATGAACTTGAATTCCACAGACAACTCCAGAATTGGATAGAAGAGAACAACAGGAAGCTTGGGAAGAAATCCAAACCATCAAGGAAATAGATTTATCTGCTCAGACTAGAGGAGCACCTTGATAACGATTGTGAGCAAATCTTTGTACACTCTATCTTGTCCAATTTTCAGTAAATAATGCAGCACTTATCAGTTTTATCTACTATTTTTTTAATCTGTACTTTTAGGGTGTTTTGTTATCATCAAGTTTCTCTTAATTTATGGCTACAATTCTAGTAGACATAAATTAGGGGAGATTGTTGGGAATATGTTGTGAACTTGATGATTAGATTAACAAAACACCTTAGTAGATTCAACTTAATGTAGTTTGTAGCACTCGACGGATGTTCAAGTATAGTCCCGACATATGAACTCTATAGTCCCGACGGATGACTATTTGACATCCATCGAGTGAGTAGCTTATGTACCAAATAAGATTGTAGCACATTTCTGCAAACGTACTGTGTAGATTCTGTAGGAGTTTATAAGTCATGTTGACTACTAGTGGATATGCAGAATAGGTGGATTAATTGTAAATAAGTAATGTCTTGTAATTCTGTATAAATGAAATGGATTCAAGTGACAAATAGCTACCCGATGGATGATCAACATAGCTACCCGACGGATGATCAACATAGCTACCCGACGGATGATCAACAAAGCTACCCGACAGATGCTTGACAATGCTACCCGACGGATGATAATATTCAAACATCATTTGACAGTGACAACACAGTCACATGCGTCGGGTGTTTGCAAAAAGGAATGTGGCAGCCTGTTTAACAGGAATTCGAGAATAAGAAGCATTACCATTTCCATGCAATTGAAAAGATATTCAAAGATGCTGGAAAAGAGTAACGAAGCAGCATGGAGTTAAACTAGATATGTTTTGTTTTATTATCTTGTCTTATTTACATGTAAACTTAGTAATATATAAACCAAGTGTAGCCAGTAGAACAATTATCTAAGCAAACACATTTTCAAAGAGAGATAGATAAAGCTGTACTTGTTAAAAATCTCTCTATAGTTTGACTATTCAACTTGTAAAGCAGCTGTGAGCCATTTTAGCTTCACAGAGTTCTATTTGATATATATATATATATATATATATATATATCTGGTGCATACTTTCAAATCCACCAGAAAGTTTTAAAAGCAATTGTTTTTATTGCTTTCATATTTTATCAAGTAAGAACAGTTTTTTAAATTTAGAAAAAGTTCCCAGAATTACATTCAACCCCCATTCTGTAATTCTTGTTGTATTGTTAGGGACTAACATACACACATTATCACACACATTTACTTTACTATTCTTTAGTATGACTCTGTCTTTTGTGTGTTGAAGGTACAAGATCGGCCTCTAAAATGGGTGCAAGTTTAACTCCTGTCAGCTTATCCAGGGTAATTTTTCCTTTATTTTTTCTTGTAGTCTTACATCAAGAATCTTGATTTGATATTTTCAAGATTCTTGACATTTTTAACAGTCCAAGATTCTTGAAGTCTTTTAACTGTTGTTTTATGTGTCTTGGATGTGACTTGGTTTGAAGTGTTTAGAATGCAGCAATATTTAATTTCCATCTTTTAATACAAGTCTTTGTTATTGAAGATATGCTACTCAAACAAGCTCCAGCATTATATACAAAAAAATGAAGATTAAGCAGCTTTAGTTACATATTTAGTTAATTTTTGATAGGATGTTCTTTGACGAATTAGGAATTTTGTGTTTACTTATTAGTTTGAATACGATCTTGGAAGATTTATGAACTTTTGTGTTTATCTGGTTTGAATTTTTAATGTCAAGATTGTATTGTTATAACTTTGTGGAATGGTGGGAATTAATTGTTTACAGGTTTTAAATTGCATTCTAATATTGATTTTTTTCTTAAATTATTGGTAAATGTATGTTATAGTGGAGTGGTGGGAATGAATTGTTTACAGGTTTTAAATTGCATTCTAATATTGATTTTTTTTTGCTCTTAAATGGTTGGTAATTGTATGTTAAGTTTAGACTGAGTTTTAGTTTTTATTTGGTTTGAACTATGAATTCTAGTATGTTTTCATTTGCAGGATATAGCACAATATGTTCAAGATTAATGTGATTCTAGAAAAACTTCTTTGGCTTTGCTGATGTGATCGTAGTATCTAACTGAGGTTGAGGCTATATTTTATGTACAAATTGTGATCGTTGTTTCTGTTAGAGCATCTTAATGTGAAGCCACCTCTGGCTCTGCAATTAGGATGTTTAAATATATCTAAAAAAATAAATTACAATGATTTATAAAACCAGTACTCGTTAAAGATATCTTGATAGTCTCCTAGTCTATGTCCTCTCTTCACTTCCTGACAGTTGTGCTCATAAGAAATGGCATTGACGCATACTTGAACAATTAAAACGTCATTTACGAAGAAACCTTTGGATTGGTCATGTAATTTACTCCGTTACAGAAATTTTATTCTGATCATGCAAGTAGTTACTTCACTGAAATAGTTGCTTCCTGTCAAAAGAATGTTAAGATATCTCATGTATTCTGGCCGTAAATCTTAGACTCGTTTATATATACTTGAATGTAAATTTCTTACCTTCTTTGGCTATGTTCCTGTGATTTAACTAGTCTTTGACAACAAGCGTGTATTTTACGTACAATTTAAGGTCACCATTCGTGTTAAGACTTCTGAAATTTAGGAAGCCACCACTGTTGCTGCTGCTATTGGCGCTATTTTTCTTGTCCAGTACAAGGCCTAAAACCAACCACTTGTTCTTTCATCTTGAATTTTGGAGATCAAGCTGGCAATAACTCAGGGGGAGCAGAATAAGGAGAAGAACAAGGATCTGGTAGACAGCCTCAACAACTCTGGAAATGCTGAGTCATCAAGAGCTAACTTACCAAGACAGAATGTATGGAGTAAATATCATCCTCAAAATTTGGTACTTAGTGATCCACATAGTGGAGTTAAGACTAGAAGAGCTATAACAAATGAATGTTTTTATTCTGGGTTTCTATCTCAAATGGAACAAAAGAAAGTAGATGAAGCTCTTGGAGATCCAGATTGGGTGATTTCTATTCAAGAGGAACTCAATCAGTTCGAAAGACAGAAAGTGTGGAAGCTTGTACCAAGACCTAAAGACAAATCAATGATTGGCATAAATGGGTTTTCAGAAACAAGCTCAATGAAGATGGAGTAGTAACAAGGAAAAAGGTGAGACTGTTGCTAAGGGATATTCTCAAGAAGAAGGGATTGACTATGATGAAACCTTTGCACCAGTTGCTAGACTTGAAGCCATCAGGATATTTTTAGCATTTGCAGCATATTCAAATTTCAAGGTATATCAGATTGATGTGAAAAGTGCTTTCCTGAATGGTGAGCTTGAAAAAAAGGTCTATGTGGAGCAACCTCCTGGATTTATAGATCCCGAGTTTGAAGATTTTGTCTATTTTCTCTTCAAGGCTCTTTATGGTCTTAAGAAAGCGTCGAGAACATGGTATGGCCCTCTCTCAGAATTTCTTCTTGAAAATGGTTTCACTATAGGTGTCATATATAAGACTCTGTTTTATAAGAATCACAAAAATGATATCATACTTGTGCAAGTCTATGTTGACGACATTATATTTGGATCTACGAATGATGCACTTTGTGCAAGGTTGGTTAAGTTTATGCAGAGTAGGTATGAGATGAGTATGATGGGTGAGTTGAACTTCTTTCTTGGACTTCAAGTGAATCAGAAGCTAGATGGTATCTTTATTTGTCAAACGAAGTACATCAGAGATCTTCTGGAGAAATATAAGTTGGAAGATTTAACACCTGCAAAGACCCTGATTGCAGCTGCCACAAAACTTGATTAAGACAAGTCTGGTAAGAAGGTGGACATCACTAATTATCGAGGCATAATTAGATCATTACTTGTATGCACGGTTCCAAGATGATCCGAAGGAATCTCATCCGACAGCTGTCAAAAGAATTTTCAAATATCTAAAGGGTACACCTAATATAGGTATCTGGTATTCTATTGATACGGGCTTTGATCTCATCGTCTACAAAGATTCTAATTATGCTGGTTGTAATATTGATCGGAAGAGTACTTCAGGAAGATGTCAGTTTCTTGGAAGAAGATTGGTTTCTTGGTTTAGTAAGAAACAACATTTAGTTTCTACTTCTACTGCTGAAACTGAATACATTGCTACTGGAAACTAGTATTCTTAAATTCCTTGGATGAGAAACCAACTCCAAGTCTACGGACTTGAAGAACATTTGTGATGCCCTCAATCTCGGGGTTAGGAAATGAGGACCCACACAATATTAAACTAATAATAAATAATTATAAACCCCGATTAACTACTAACAGGATCTTAGCAGGATTAAGTATGAGACAAGAGAAAACTAACAACCAACATATTAATCTTACAACCCAAAATATATTATCAAATATACACAATCGATTCTGACTTGGAACCGACAGATAATTTATTGTATCTTTACAACCTTCCAACTTACAGCGCTTGATCACACAACCTGTACTACCTGCTTTGGCATCTGGAAGCCTACAACACGTTAAGGGCCACCATGTACGCTCTTACGAGCAGTGCGCCTAAGTTTGGCCATATTCTCACTTAACTGCCATGGTTAGAAGAAAGCAAAATATATGAGCATAAAGAGCTCAGCAAGTAACTATATGACAGTTCTATAATGCAAAGATAATTAAATACCAAATTCTACTCTAAGGTATTCCACTTTACGACTCTAGGTGGCAGATTTCTATCTTTGGCAAATGGAGGGTTATGAAGAAAGGTTTTGGGCTTTCAGGAATCAAAGCTCAAGATAGGGTGAAAGCCAACATTCATCACAAATCATTATTTGGATCTCAAAGGATCTCTCAAGAGGAAAGCAAGAATTTATTCAACTCTGGGAATCAATTATATGATTGCTAACAATATCAGAATAAAACCAGGGTTCTCAAAGCTGTATGCTAAACAATAACACAGTCAACTCATCACAAATCATTTTAAAGCATTTCATTTTCAAAGAAGCAATTGCTAAGTAAAGGTATTCAATTTCTCTTTATAAAGTAGTAAGGAACCCTTGATTGGACTACTTTAACTTTCATAAATAATACGGGTGATCAGCCATACCGACCTCCATCTGGTCGTTAAGGTACCTATTGTATAATTTTAGCCTTAAATTGGACTAGCCCCGCTAGTCTCTTATATGACTGGACTGGTCCCACTAGTCTCTTACGTCTCAATCCAATCCATCAGGAATTCATTTGGAAAACCTTATGTTGGAAAAGAAAGGTTTGACTAAGTTCATTTTATCATTACCAAGAATATGAAATCATTCGGACTCTTTCGAGTCGAAAATCATTCTTAAGTTCAATTTCAAGAATTCAAAAGATTGAATAAATCAAAAGTAATCAGAGGTCAATACTATGGTCGACGTCAAATGATAATCAAAGTATGAGGGTTAAGGATTCAGAACAGTACTAGAAATCATTATGGTATAAGGACTTAGGTTAATCGAAACAATACACAAGGGAGCTCATAAAGATTCTTATAAGGTTCACTAGAATTCAAGGTATCCAAAGGAATCAGTAGGTAATTAGGATATGAATCAACATGGTTATTACATGGGCTTGGACAATAAGCATATTAAGTCATTACAAGAACAATATCAGGGTGTTTCAAAGAATCAATAACAAGTATGGTACAAGATTCAATATCAGGGTTCAAGAATCAATAACAGGTTATCACTAGTGTTATAAAGATCAATACTCTATCATGGCATCATCAATATCTTTCAATACACAACTTATACAAGTAGGCAGAGTTACTTTCCTCCTTTACGAGGGTTAAACTACTGTCACTTATGTTGGGTTTCGAGCACATAAACGCAACGGAAATTGTAATTAAAAATATGAAAAATCAGAATTCTCGAAACCCACCGCAGGATCCATGCGAAAAACATATATCTAATTCGTAGATCTGATTGTTTACCTTAAGAAGCTTTACCAATTGGTTGACTAATGGAGATCCAAAGCTTGTTCAATGACCACGCATCCCGCTCTCGCGATCTACGCTCTATCGGTATCCACACGAATGCTTGAACGCAATGATTAGATGTGTACTAGCACACGATGGTTTCTTCTTGCTCTCTCCATCTTCTCTCTTGGTGGCTAGGGTTTTAGTAAAAGTCTTGCTCTCAAAATCAGCCACACAAGAGATATTATATAGAGAGTAGAAAACAAATTATAACTCTTAACTAATTAGGAGTTATTACTAATTCGAAATTCTTATTTGTATTATAATTAAGTCTCACTTAATTATTTAACAAATAAATTTCATAATTAATATTAATAAATTCGAATATCAATATTTATCTAATTAATTAAGTCATACTTAATTAATATTATAAATAATTCGAATTACTTTAATATAATTTAAATCCAATTTAAATTAAATAATCCTTCAAGCATTCTTAGTGTGTGACCCTATAGGTTATTATTATGTTGGCAACAAATTTTAAATCTAATTTAAAATCGTAAACAATGAGCGGCATCTAGTAATACATCATTGCTACCCAAGTAATAATAATTGAATCGGTGATCGATTAAACCTTTTGTGAATAATGTACAATGTAATATAATCCCTTTAACCAAATATTATACATTAAAGTAGAGGCATGTAATGTGTCATCCTCATCATAGTTTAATCCAAGTTTTCTTGATCAATGAGTAGACTATCACATCAAATCAACATTTGAGCGTGGCAACGCATTTCATAGTCTAGCTCACACAAGAGGCCAATAATATCACTCCTAATATAGGAGGGTTAAATCCCATCTAGATCATTCATATTTCTCATACGATTCATAATATACCCAATGTCCACTTTTATCATTACCCGGTCAAGGATAACTTTTAATGGAATCAATGTATATTAATTCTCGTATAGAAATATAATGACTTCAGGTCTAAGGACCATTACATCATTATCACTGTGAGAATTACTTATGACACAACAAACATGTAGAAGCTCACACTGGGTATGTCCAGCACCATGTACATATACATCTGCCTGTGTTTTGACTTTAGTATCATCATACCTATGACAATGAGATGTGATCATCAGTCAAAAAACACACCAATCTTAATGCATTATTATTGTCCCTTAATAATAATACTCGACTAGGGACCTTTAGGAATATTGATACTATTCTCATAATCTCATTTCTAAGTCACGTACTTAGAGATATAGAATTGCATATCATATTTTAAGGACATTTATTAATCTAACATTAATATCGCAGTAAATTAAGAATTAATAAATTATAAAGAGAATAATTGATAGAACATAAATATTAATAATCCTAATGTCTTAAACTAAAACATCATAGTGTTGTCTCTAGGGCACAAACACTAACAATCTCCCACTTGCACTAGAGTCAATCACTGTTAGGGCGACAACACGCGCTAAAATTCACGCAAGTATATGCGTTCGCAAGTAGTATAAGATATAAATCAAATTCGTTCCCACAGAGACTGGTTTAGGTTAAGTTCAATTTATCCACCTATGCAACAATGTATGGCAATCGTTCAATGCTAAGACAAATAACAAACTGGGTTTTAATTAAACTAAGAGATTATACTAAATAGCATTAACTAAGAAAATTGAGGTTGAATTACTTATATGAGATAAACATGGGTTTCTAACTTCATTACTACTTCATTCAAAGTCATTATTCTTAACCTTAGGATGTAATGGTGATGACACTAATCAGATAACACGAAACTAGTAAATGCCAACTTTTATTGTATGAATACTCTACTATCAGACACCCACAAAAGAGATAGAAGCTGAATAGACACCAATTACGTTGAGACCCAATATGTCTATAGAATTTGACAACATAAAGGTTTAATGAACAAGTTATCTATCATGATTACATAGGGCAAGTAAGATGGTAAAAATTACCTATGAATCATGCATAACAAATACATGAACCTATGCTAGCATGACAAGTTCTAAATCTCTATATTCACTTTCGCTTCAATAGAGATTAACACGCTATCTTATATGTTAGCTATGCACATAAGACGAATAAGCACAATCAATACTAGGATATCAATCAATCACCACACACCAAAATATTGAAAACAATTAACTATAGAAATCTATAAGTAAATCCGAGAACCCCACGATAACGATTAGTTCATAACTGAACTCATCGGCACCATGGGTTCCAATGAAAGCATGATAATAAATAATATAAGAGTACTAGGGTTCAAAGACAAATCGAAAACAAGCATCCAAGTATCAACTATATTGAAGAAAATAAGAGTGTTCTTCTCCGTAGCCTTCTCGTGCTCTCTAGGTCTTCTTATTGCTTTCCCAGCCCTCCTGTTGTTAAAAACATCTTTTTTTTTGGGTATATATAGGCTCCAGGATGATCAGGACTCTCAAAATCTTCAATTTCGACTAAAATCAGGATTCTGGGACAGAAACCGGGCGCGGCCTGAAATAGTGATTTCAACGGCGCAAAGGCGCACTGCCATCTGGCGCGGCCGCGCTGACATTCTGGAATTTTTCTGACAAATCTTCTTTTGGCAATATCTTGAGTTCTGCTCATCAGAATTAGGCGATTCAACTATCCATGCGAAGCTAACAAGATTTTCTACAACTTGAGAATGGACTAGACTTCCAATTCTGACCTCTTTTCAGCATATTTCCTTGAAAAGATCCTTTCTTCATTTAACTCATGCCTGAAATATAATAACACAAAAATACATCAAAAATACCAACAACTTGAGTCCAAAACACCAACTTAAGCCTATAATGAAGCATTACAAGTAGATATAAAATTCACTCATCACACCCCCAAACTTGAATCGATGTTTGTTCTCAAGCATAAACAGACTCAAATCTACAAAACAAACCTAATGCATGAATACAACTACGTGAATGCAACTAAATGATAATGCAATCGATCCCCTCAGAATAACCATAACCAACCAACAAGCTAATGCCTCTAAGAATGCAATGACTTAAAATAGAGCTCTAATAAATCCCACAAACCAACTCACAAACCAGAATCGTGTGTGTGTGGGATGCTTAACAGATATACTCTTGATACTAGATCAATAACCATAACTTATCTTTCATCAAAACAATCACAAGTTTATAACTAGAATAGACGTTAAACGCATAATGACTCATACCACCTCCTTTTTACTAGAGTTATACAGGGATTCATGCTATTATTGAACACATAACAAAGATGCTTACTTGACCGTGCAATAAATGAGGTCCCAAAAGACTTATGTAATAATACCCATGTAGCGAGCGTTAGGTTAGCAGATCCCAGACTATAAAAGCCTTAGGTCACTAGGCACAAAGTCCCTTAGAACTTAATAACTCGAGTATTAAAGAGCTCACTTTTGATGCATAAATACATACTTTTTTTCTCTTTTTTTACTTTTGTTTTTCTCTTTTTTTTTCTTTTCTTTTTCAACAATTTCTGAATGAATGTGTTTCGCTCCATCTCATTCAACCCTAGACTACTCATATAAATATGAGCCGGCTACTAGCCATTTGACGCCTAGCCTTACAACAACTAGCAATGAAATCCAAGTTTTTCTCAAAATTAAAATTTAGTGTTTTTACGCCATTACGAGAGTATCACAAATTCTATATAAAACCAAGTGATTAAATCTCAACAACAAACAAGTATGATCATGATCTAGATCAAAAGCAACCCTATAAGACTTTGTGAAAATATCTGTTTATGGCATGTAAATTAATTCATTAGGACTTAGACATCCCTCTATTCGTCATCACTACACTCACATCAACATCAACCAATCAATCAGAAATAGCTCAACCTAAGGGATCATGTTATATGCATGCAAAATACAACTATATGGACTCACATAATAACACAAAAAAATATGTCCATTATGAACAATCATGCCAAAATATGAATGAACTACATCTAAACATGCAATATGAATCTATATGAAACTATATGAACTATATGGACACACACAAACTAATCCTTACATTATCACCCCCAAACTTAAAATTTTCAATATCCTCATTGAAGGTAATAATAAGGATTTCAGGCATACCTAGACGTCAGAAAGATCACCCTCTTTGGGTGGAGGATCAGATGGCCAATCAACCTCGACACCAGTGTCTCGGAAAATAGTACGAAGAGCGTGTGTCAAATCTTCAGCAAAATGACAGTGAATATCATGCATCGCCTCCATACGCCTAGTCAATCACATGTACCGTGCATCACTAACACCAGTCATATCAACTGTCTGCTGCACATGAGAAGAACCCTCTGTAGGCACTAGAGGATCCGTTCGGCTACCCTCTATATCATCAAAAATATATCTTAACCCCTTGTCAGGGGTGCACCTAAGAATGGATAACTCAAGTGATATGATAGTGGGTTGAGCTCATGTGTGGGAGCATCTTCAATAGACGGCTCGAGGCGCTCCTGAGAAATTTTTAGCTCTGCTAACCCAAGAGAATCGAACGGCATATTTATCATCCTCTTCCACGGAGGTGCATTCAAATACTGCAGTTGCTCTGCCCCTTCTTTGTCATCAATAACTAATTTCCCCATTAAGGATCGCTCTAAGATATCTAACTTTAGCAATTGCTCAAGTTCCGAATTTGCTACAGAGTTGACCCACTCTACTTTAAAGCACTCCTCTTTAGCTGTGGGTAACTTTATTACCTTGAAGACATTAAAAGTGACCTTCTGATCATGAACCTTCATCGTAAGCTCTCCTTTTTGCACATCGATCATAGTTCGGCCTGTAGCTAAGAATGGTCTCCCCAAGATAATGGGAATCTTCTTATCCTCCTCAAAGTCAAGAATTACAAAGTCAGCAAAAAAGATAAGTTTGTCCACCTTGACCAACACATCCTCCACAATGCCTCGTGGATATGTAATAGAACGATCAGCCAACTGCAAGGACATATATGTCGGCTTCGGATCAGGTAGACCAAGCTTCTTGAAGATAGAAAAGGGCATCATATTGATGCTAGCTCCCAAATCACACAAACACTTGTCGAATGACGATTTTCTGATGGTGCAAGGAATAGTGAAGCTTCCAGGATCTTTAAGCTTCGGAGGCAACTTCTGTTGCAGCACTGCACTGCATTCCTCCGTAAGAGCAATGGTCTCTAAGTCATCGAGCTTAGTTTTCGAGAGAGAATATCTTTCATAAACCTCGCATAGCTACGCATCTGTTCAAGAACTTCAGCGAAAGGTATATTGATATGAAGTTTCTTGAACACCTCCATAAACTTAGCAAATTGCTTATCCAACTTTTGCTTCTGCAGCCTCTTAGGAAAAGGAGGTGGAGGATAGACTTGTTTCTCCCCTGTATTACCCTCATGAGGAGTGTGTTCCATAGTTTTCTTCCTTGATTCCACCTCGGCATCATTTAGCACTTCTTCTTCATCCACAACTTCATTATCTGAAGCTTGAGATTTTTTAGGCTCATCGTCTTGCTGAATATAGGGACTTGCGACCTTTCCAGACCTTAAGGTGATGGCGTTCACCTGTTCTTCAACTTCCCTCTTTCCTGGATTGGCTTCTGTATCACTAGGAAGTGTTCCTGGTGGTCGATTCAATAAGGCGTTAGCAATTTTCCCTATTTGGTTCTCCAGAATCTTGATAGAATCAGCCTGGCTTTGACATATATAAGAGCCTGGTTTTTGCACATAAGCCTCAACTCCTCCAATTCAGATTTTTCATTCGAATATAGACCTGCACCTACATGAGTTTGTTGTTGAAGTTGGAGTTGTTTTCTTGGTGCAAATTGTTGCTGAAAACCAGAAAGATTGAATTGCTTGTTTCCAAACTACTGGAACAGTTGTTGCATCGTATTCTAATTGTTGCTCCAGCTGAAGTTAGGATGATTCCAGTTGCCAAGATGATAAGTGTCTGGAACTGGTTGCTGCGATCTCTGAAAGTTGCTCCCAAACTGAGTTGATTCACTAGATATAGCGCATTGCTTCGTCGCATGCGAACCTGCACACAGCTCACAAACACTGGTTATCTGATTAACACAATAGTTAGCCAAAAAATTGATCTTCATAGACAATGCCTTAAGTTGAGCAGTGATAGATGTAGCTGTATCCACTTCAAGAACTCCTGCTACCTTGCCCTGTGGCAATCTCTGGGTTGGATACTGATATTCATCAGCAACCATCAGTTCAATTAGATCATAAGCTTCCTCATAGCTCTTTGCCCATAATGCTCCACCTGATGTTGCATCGAGCATGGGTCTTGACTGTGCTCCCAACCCGTTATAAAAGCAATTGATGATCATCCAATCAGGCATTCCATGATAAGGACACTTCCTAAGCATCTCCTTGTAGCGCTCCCAAGCTTCACATAAAGATTCTCCTGTTTGCTGCGCAAATTGAGTAACAGCATTTCTGATTGCAGCTGTCTTCTCCATAGGGAAGAATTTAGTAAGACACATCTGAGCAAGATCATCCCAAATAGTGATAGAACCTACTGGTAGAGAATGTAACCAACACTTAGCTTTATCCCTCAGAGAGAATGGGAAAAGCCTCAGCTTTATAGCATCTTCAGAAACACCATTGACCCTGAAGGTGTCGCAGATCTCTATGAAATCCCTAATGTGCGTATTGGGATCTTCCGTTAGAGAATCCCCAACCTAAACTGAGTTCTGCACCATCTGAATTATGCCAGGCTTGATCTCGAAGGTTTTAGCTGCGATCGTTGGCCTGAAAATGCTAGATTGAATGTTATTGATCTTGGGTTGAGAAAAATCCATCAAGGCTTTCGTTCGTGCTGCTGGATCCCCCATTGTAATGAGTACCTAAAACACAAACAAATAAACCGTGAAATTAAAAGAATCCGAGTCAGTGAACTTTAACGACCACTAATGACAAGCACATAAACTAAAAATTAACACCGAGTCTCCGGCAGCGGCGCCAAAAACTTGTTAGGGCAACAACACGCGCTAAAATTCACGCAAGTATACGCGTTCGCAAGTAGTATAAGATATAAATCAGATTTGTTCTCACAGAGACTGGTTAAGGTTAAGTTCAATTTATGCACCTATGCAACAATATATGGCTATCGTTCAATGCTAAGACAAATAACAAATTGGGTTTTGATTAAACTAAGAGATTATACTAAATAGCATTAACTAAGAGAATTGAGGTTGAATTACTTATATGAGACAAACATGGGATTCTAACTTCATTACTACTTCATTCAAAGTTATTGTTCTTAACCTTAGCATGCAATAATGATGACACTAATCAGATAATACGAAACTAGTAAATGCCAACTTTCGTTGTACGAATACCCTACTACCAGATATCCACAAAAGAGATAGAAGCTGAATAGACACCAATTATGTTGAGACCCTATATTCTATAGAATTTGACAACATAAAGGTTTAATGAACAAGTTATCTATCGTGATTACATAGGACAAGTAAGATGGTTAAAATTACCTACGAATCATTCAAAACAAATACATGAACCAATGCTAGCATGACAAGTTCTAAATCTCTATATTCACTTTCGCTTCAATAGAGATTAACACGCTATCTTATATGTTAGCTACACACATCAGACGAATAAGCACAACCAATACTAGGATATCAATCAATCACCACACATCAAGATATTGAAAATAATTAACTATAGAAATCCATAAGCAATATCAGTTAGAACCCCACGATAACGATTAGTTTATAACTAAACTCATCGTCACCATGGGTTCCAATGAAAGGATGATAATAAACAATATAAGGAGTACTAGAGTTCAAAGACAAATCGAAAACAAGCATCCAAGTATCAACTATATTGAAGAAAACAAGAGTCTACTTCTCTGTAGCCTTCTCGTGCTCTGTAGGTCTTCTTATTACTCTCTTAGCCCTCCTTGCTGTTAAAAACGTCTTTTTATGGGTATATATAGGCTCCAGGATGACCAGGACTCTCAAAATATTTAATTTCGATCAGGAATCTAGGGCAGAAACCGGGCGCGGCCGCGCGGCCGCGTTGAAATATGGATTTTAGCGGCGCGGGCGCGCTGCCTTCTGGCGCGGCCGCGCTAACATTTTGGAATTTTTCTGACAAATCTTCTTTTGGCCATATCTTGAGTTCTGCTCATCAGAATTAGGCGATTCAAATGTTCACGCGAAGCTAACGAGATTCTACAATTTGAGAATGGCCTAGGCTTCCAATTCCGACCTCTTTTTAGCATAATTCCTTGAAAAGCTCCTTTCTTCATTTAACTGATACCTAGAATGCAATAACACAAAAAAACATCAAAAATACCAACAACTTGAGTCCAAAACACCAACTTAAGCCTGTAATGAAGCGTTCCAAGTAGATATAAAATTCACTCATCAATCACCCATGTATCTAAAACTCATGGAACTAGTATGACCATCGTACTTCTGCTGCGATAAAGCGTTAGTCAGTGGGTCTACAACACTATCATTATTATGAACTTTATATTTAGATCTCCTTAATCATTAATCTCATTAATAATGAGGTATTGCCTAAGAACATGCCTAAACAGTCTCCATGGTTGTTTCAAAAAAATATCAATATATTCGACTTCCATAGAATCATCAATATTCTTGCTGTGAACTATTCAAGCTAACATCAATTATATTTAGAGAAAACACAAAACAGACATAAACTCGTAATCATCCTTGTATGTCCAAAAATTAGGTTCAGAAACTAGTATTAGTGTAACCCTTTACAACCAGTTCCCTATCTTCTCCATACACCAAAAATAAATCTTTAGTCCTCTTTCAGTACTTAAGAATATTCTTGAAAACTATCAAGTGACCCTCACCTGGATTAGACTGGTATCTGATCATCATGCTCAAAGCATATGAAATATCAAGACAAGTACATATCACTGCATACATTATAGATCCAATTGCCGAAGCATATGGAGCTTTTCTAAGACGGCCCTTGTCATCTAATGATTTAGGGAAGTTATCCTATGAGATCACTATCCCAAGAGACATCGGGACATATCCACTATTTGCCTCCTGCATCCTAAAATAATGTAATATTTTATCAATGTATGTACTTCGACTAGGTCGATTAATCTCTTCAATCTATCTCTATAGATCTTGATCCCTAATATATAGGTAGCATCACCCAATTCTTTCACCGAGAAACTATTTCTCAACCAAGTCTTAACAGCCTGTAGAGAAGGTATGCCATTCCTTATTTGTTAAATGTCATCTACATATAATACTAGAAATGTCACATGGCTCCCACTAACCTTCTTGCAAACACAAGGTTCATCTTCGTTTTGAATAAAGCCAAAAATTTTGACCGTTTTATCAAAATGAATATTCATTCTCCTTGAGGCTTGCTTCAATCTATAAATAGATAGAAGCAACTTACAAACTATCTTAGCAAACTTTGGATCGACAAAACCCTCAGGTTGTATCATATATACATCATCTTCAAGGCTCCTATATAAGAAAGCAGTTTTGACATCCATTTGCCAAATCTCATAGTCAAAGTAAGCAACTATTGCTAACAAAATCCTTATGGACTTGACCATAGTAACCGGTGAAAAAGTCTCATCATAGTATATACCATGAATTTGTTTGAAACTTTTTTCCATTAGTCGCGTCTTATAGGTCTGTACTTTACCATCCATGTCAGTTTTCTTCTTGAAAATCAACTTGCACCCTATAGGTTTCACCCCTTCGAGTGGATCAACTAAAGTCAGTACTTTATTTTGATACATGGATTCCATAGCGGATTTCTTGGCCTCCAGTCATCTCTCGGAGTCTGGACTGTTCATAGCATCTTGTTAGTCCCTTAACAATATAACAAGAATTACAGAAGGGGGGTTGAATGGAATTCTTGAACCTTTTTCTTGAATAAAATTATTCTAACTCAAATATATATATCAGTGTGAATTGATTAGCAGAATGCAGAATAATCACTTGAAATGAATCAAAACACAAGTAATTAAAAACAAGAGTCTTTAAAAATTTTCTGGTGGATTTGAATAATTCCACCAGAGATATATGATATATATCGAGAGAACTCTGTGTGCAAAAAGCTCAAAGCTGCTTACAAAATGATAAAAACTAAGAATGAGAGAAATGATAAGAATTCAGCTTACAAATGTTTCTCTCTTTTCTGTTTTTTCCTCAGTTGGTTAGTTGCTATTCTATTTGCTGCTTCTTGGTTTATATATCACCAAGATTACAAAGCAATAAGACAAGATAATAAAACAAAAACTATCGAGTCTATTACAATGCTACTTCATTACTCTATTCCAGCATCTTTGAATATCTTCATAATAGCATGGAAATGGCAATGCTTCTTTGTTCTCAAAAACCCAGTTGAATAGGCTACCACATTTTATTTGCATCCACTCGACGCATGTGACTGTGTTGTCACTGTCAACAGATATTTGAATTCTTTATCCGTCGGGTTCATGATCATCCGTCGAGTTACTGATCATCCATCGGGTTGTTGATCATCCGTCGATTTCATTGTTGTTTATCTGTCGGGCAGCAATCAGGCACTTGACTTCATTTCATTTATGCAGAATTATAAGACATCGTCTATGTACAATTAATCAACCTATTCTGCATATTTAGATAAAGTCAATCATGACTTAAATACTACTACAGATTTTAAACAATGTGTATGCAGAAATGTACTACAGACTTATTGTTACATAAACTACTCACTCGATGGATAATAAGTCATCATCCGTCGGGACTATATTGAGTTACCCGTCAGGACTATAATCCTTATCCTCGAGTGCTACATTTTTCACTAAGTAAAATCTACCAAGGTGTTTTGTTCATGAAATCATCAAGTACACAACATATACACAACAATCTCCCCCAGTTTATGTCTACTGGAATTGTAGGCATAAATTAAGAGATACTTGATGATAACAAAACACCCTAAAAATAAAACTTTAAAAGAAAGTAGATAATACTGAAAAGTGCTTCAAAATGTACAAAGTTTTGCTCACAGTCATTTTTAAGATGCTCCTCTAGCCTGGCAGATTTATCTAGTTCCTTGAAGGTCTGGATCTCTTTCCAAGCTTTTTGTTGTTTTCTTCAATCTGATTTTGGAGCTGCCTGTGGAATTCCAGTTCATCAGATTCTGAGAGATTTAGCTTTTCTTGCATTTCCAAGAGAGTCTCATTGTTAGAGATTCTCAATTGGTCTTCTAATCTGAAAAATCTTCTCACTCCTTTGTCATCCATGAACTCTACCAGCCAGTAGGGCCTTAGATGCACTCTTCTCCCTGTGTAAGGGATAATTAGAGTCTTTGGGAGTGCATCTTTAGCTCTAACACTCCTTAGCTCTTCAATCTTCTTCAGTACCAATCTTCTTGCAGTAATATTGAACCCAAAGTTTTTTTTGAAAGATGAATAAACCTTAATCAGTACAACTTGGCTTTCTTGAATGATCCTGTGAGGTGGCCACTGAATTTCCTTTCCTCCTTTGTACTTGAACACTAACCTTTCAGGTAGGTTTCTGTATGCATCAATTCCTCTCACTTCATCTAGTTCATCTAGATAGAGGTTTAGATCAGAAAATTCTTTGATGTCACACAAGTACATGTAATCTCCCTTATTGACTTTAGATTGAGCTTTGACCACAGATTTGGATTTGAGAGGTGATAACTTCACTTTCTTGACTGCTCTTGACTTTATTCTTCTTGGCTTGCCAAGGATTGGCAGATTGAAGTCAGGAATTGGTATGTTCTCCCATTCTATTGGCTCATCCTTTGGCACAATAAGTTCACCATGAATGTTCCTGTAGGGATCCACCAATTTGATATTTCCAAATACCACAAGGGGTTTTGATGCTTGAGTTGTAGTTGGAGTGGATTCCTAGGGAAACTTATTCTCCAAATCCTTATCAATAATGTCCAGTTTCCTTTTGGTTCTTTTAGCCAATTCCTTGATTCTTGGAGATTTCTTCTGTTGTTCAACCTGCTTCTTTGATTCAATGATTTCAGATGGCTGAGCAGGAATTTGTTGTGATGAATTTACAGCATATAGCTTGGCCAAGATAACAATTTGCTCTCTCTTTTGTTTAGTCTTTTTAGCATCTAGAGCAGCTTGCTTCTTTTCCTATTTCAATCTAGCCTTTTCTTCTCTATTTGCTTGAGCAAATTGAGGATGTCCAGCCACCACACAAATTTCTTTCCCATTCCTAAAAATTTTAGCAATTCTCCTTTTAGAAGCTGAATTAGATGGATCTTTGTAGAAAGCAATTGACCTTGACAGAAGCTTCTTTTCATCAGGAGTAGGTGTCTCATACAAAGTATCCAAAGGGTTCTTCAATGATGATTTTGAATAGTTCACCCTTGGTTTCAGAATTGTTTCAGCCTTTGGAGATTTGATGCAGGATGGCTGCCCCCTTTCCAGATAGTTCATGCTCATCTCATTCATAGAAATCTTCTTGACTTGAGAGTGATGGATGGCTGACTTTACTGGCTCCTTAACTAGCCCAAATTTTTCTAGTATATCCTCATCAATTTTCTCCAAGTTGACTAAACTCAACTTCTCCTTATCAGCTGCTCTTATGTTGGCTGCTGCTGCATTGATCAGATCTATACTATATGTAACTGGTGGTTTTGAGATAGTAATTGAAGGCAAAATTACTTTACTGATTTGAATTTGAAGCCTCTTCCCCTCATTTGGTCGTTTCTCCCCCTTTTTGTTATCATCAAGTTGAGTAGAGGAGGAGGTTTGAGCAGCCACCAGTTTTTGAAGTAAATATGTCTGTTGGGCTTGATGAAGATGAATGGCTGTCAAAGATGCTTCCATGGCTGACATTCTTGTATCCAAGGCATCTATCTTGGTTGCAAGATCAGAATTTTCCCTTAATTGCCTCTTGATATCAAGCATTGTAGTTTCTGGAAGCTTAGAATCCATCTTGTCTGAAATGGCCTTCTTCATCTCCTCAATATCACCCTTGATGGTGTTTACATCCCTAGCATGTTGGAAGCCTTGAATTTGTTGAAGTTGCAAAGAGGCTAGATGTGCCTGAAGGAGCTTCTTGGTGCTGGCATTTGTAGTGGTTTGAAGAGCAGTATTTGTCTGATTAATTAGTTGGATCAGGGTTGTCTTGAAGTAGTACTCATCACAGTGCTTTGAAAATGCCCATGATGTCATACCTGATCTTGAACTGGAACCTACTTCTCCTCCTATGTCCATTGCTTTATCTTCACTATCCCCACTTCCATCACCAAAGAAATAAGCTGAACCACCAGTCTCATAATCCACATCACCAGCTGTAGATGGAAAAGCTGTGATGGCATCCTTAGCTCTTAGCATAGACTGAGTGGTATGCACCAGATTGAGCATCCTTTCTGCATTGTCATTGCCCTATACAGCTATAAGTTGATAAGCTGGAACAGGGTGAGTAAATGCCTCAGCATCAAGGGAGGTGGAACCTATTACAGCTTGAGGTTGCTGAGATAGTCCCTCCCTGTCTGAATCTTGGACATTCATTGACTCACTAGCAATGACATCCATCCTTATAGCTCCAGTACCTGCATTTCTCTCATTTTCTCTCTTTTGTTGCATCAGGATCTCACCCTGGCTCCCCACCCTCACACCCTCACCTTCACCATCTAAGGTGGGACTCCTCTCACTCTCTTTTGCCAATCCTGAAGAAATGGATTGCATAGTTTGACTCATTTCCTCTCCTTTTTCCTGGGAGCAATCCAGACTCTCACTCATAACACTCTTCTCTATCAATCCTAATAGTGACTGTACAACCACTAATTCTTCTGCACTCGAAATAGATGAAGTTTGAGGCTGTGCAGAGATACTCGACGGATGAGTGATATCCATCGGGTGAGTGGTTTTGCTATCCGACGGATAACTGCTGTTAAGCTTATCCGTCGGGATACAATCACTACTCGACGGATGAGCAATATCCGTCAAGAGAGTAGAAATGAATGAACTAGGAATAAAAACTATTGTGGACTCTGTGCTGATTGAAGATATTTTGGGCATAGATGATTCAACAGTTCCTGAAAGAATTGGCAAGTGAGCCAACAAATCATCTAAAAGATGATGCTCACTTGCACTAGATTTTGGCTTCCCCAACAAAGTTAAAGAAGGGGAATCAGGAATTGATGTGTTTATCATATCCACATCCAGTGAGTTTGTGGGTGAGTTAGGTATTTGAGGTGCTTCTATTACTAGAGATTTTGGCTGTGACTCCACATTTATTGGAGCCACATCAAATTGAATTTGTGAAGGTGCAGTGATTGTGTCTTTAACACCAGTTTGCACAGTGTGTGTACCCTGTGCATCCCCAAGGATTTTAGATTTCTTCTTTCTGGCATAAGTTTTGGGTGAGCTTGTGTCCCTATCCCTCTTGGCCTCTGCTCTTGGTTGAGAGCTTTGTTCAATAACTACCTCATTTTGGGAGGATGTAGCTAAAAATGAGCTTTTATCCTTTTTAAGCACTGCAATTTGTTGGGAAACTGCAGTGTGGCTAGGCTGGGAACCACTTAACTCTCCATCCTTATCCTTAGGGTTTCTTTATGTTCACCCCTTCCCTCACCTATCTTGCCCACCTTCACACTCCCCTCTTTGGTTTTGGTGGATTTTGCAACTGGCATCTTTTGAGAGATACCAGAGGGGGCTTTCTTAGATTTGGGTTTTGAAATTTTGCAGTTTTGGTAGCTTGGGTAGGCAACTGTTGGGTCATTGACACAGTTGCCATAGCCACACTAGAACTCAAAGAAATTGGTGAGGTTGGAACAGTAGTAGGGATAGATGAACTTACCTCATTTACCTGAGGTGCTTCCATTACATAGAAATAGAACAATGGCACATCCTTGTGATGATTGGCCCTGTTTAAATCTGCAATGAGCCTTCTCTCTTGAACCCAACAATCTAATTTGTTGTTTGGGTTCTCAATCACAATCTCTTCACAGAGGTGGTTAGCTAACATCATGAAAAATCTAGCATAATAAACACTTTTACCCCTCTTGTTTAACTCTCCTAACTTATAGCCCAACTCAAACAGAACAAGGTCACTAAAATTTAAATACTTATCTGTAACTAGCATGTTAAGCATGGAGATATTGACTGAATCAAAATTACTGACTTTACCTGAAAAGACCTTTGTCTCTACATCACACATAAAACTCCATTCTTTCCTAAGACCCAATCTCCTAATGTCACTTAACTTAGAAGTAGAAAGAGCGTAGTTCATGGAATTAAGCATATTGATTATGTCAGTGTCAGTGTGTGGTGAGGTCACAGTGTTATCAGAAATCTTGAAACATGCTTTTATAACATCACTATTGATATAGAATTCCTTACCTTTGATGGTTAGAGTGATGGTCTTATCTGTTGAGTTGTAAGTAGCAGTGTTCCACATCTCTTCAACAACTTCACAAAAGATTGTGGGTGATTCCAGCATGGCATAGCTAAGCTTGCAATTCTTCACAAAGTCCATCATCTTGTGATAGTCACCAGAATGCTGAATCCCCTTGTTCACTAGTGCAGTGAAATTGTTCTTCTCATAAATGAACCCAGTTTGAGACATAATCTTTACAACAGGTGCCATTGTTAGAGAATAAGAGCTTGTAAAGAGGGAGTAAGTGCTTTGAAAGAGAAAGAAATTTGAGCAGTTGATTGAGAATGATAAAAGAAAAGTGATTGAAATGAAATAAACTTTTATACTATCTCAAAAATAACTGTAAAAAATAATAAAGTAAAATAAAGCAACCAATGAAAATTGCCTAAAATAGCCGTTTGAAAAATAAATTGTAAAAATTCCACCCATTATCCGTCGTGTTATGCTTACAAACTGTAAGTATACTCGATGGATAATGTTCAGGAAATTAACGGCTAAGATTAAGACAATTCGACGGATGAGGATAAACTGTTATCCGTCGAGTCATAAAATAATCCAGAAAAATAATTGATTTTTATTAGAAAATAGTATACCGACGGATGATCAAATTCGATGGATAAAGATCATCCGTCGAGATATAAATTTTGACTTAGCCAAAATTTCATCCAAGACTGAAAAATCAATTAAATTTATGGCTGCATTTCAACTTATAGATTATCTCATATAGATTTAAGAATAATTAAGCATACCTAACTCACTTACGAACCTTGAAAAGGTGGACTCATCCAGTGGCTTGGTAAAAATATCTACAAGCTGCTTCTCACTTGAAACAAAGTGTAGTTCCACAGTACCATTCATTACATGTTCCCTTATGAAGTGGTACTTGATGTCTATGTGCTTTGTCCTTGAATGTTGTACTAGATTTTCAGTGATAACAATTGCACGTGTTATTACAGAAAATATGAATCCTTTCAACTTGCAAACCATAGTCTAGCAATTGATTTTTTATCCATAAAATATGTGCACAGCAACTGCCAGCAGCAATATATTCACCTTCAGCTGTAGAAGTAGAAACTGAATTTTGCTTTTTACTGAATTAGGACACAAGCTTGTTTCCTAGAAATTGACAGGTTCCTGTTGTACTTTTTCTATCAATTCTACAACCTGCATAATCTGCATCTGAATAACCAGTTAGATCAAAACCAGAATCTCTAGGGTACCAAATGCCAAGTTTTGGTATTCCCTTGAGATATCTGAAAATTCTCTTAATAGCTATTAAGTGAGATTCACTAGGATCAGCCTGAAATCTAGCACATAAACATGTACCAAATATTATATCTGGCCTACTAGCTATTAAGTACGGAAGTGAGCCAACCATGCCCCTATAACTTGAAATATGCACAGTCTTTTCAGTAGTGTTTAATTCAAGCTTACTTGCAGTATCCATGGGAGTTTTTACAGATGTGCAATCCATTAGATCAAACTTCTTTAAGAGATCAAAAATATTTTTAGTTTGACTAATGAATATTCCATCACTAACATGCTTAACTTGCAAACCAAGGAAGTAAGTTAGTTCTACCATCATACTCATTTCATACTTACTTTGCATCAATTTGGCAAACTTTTTGCAAAGTTTCTCATCTGTAGAGCTAAAAATAATGTCATCTACATAAATTTGAACAAGTATACTAGTGCCATTAACATTTCTAAAGAATAAATTTTTATCTACAGTACCTCTTGTGAAGTGATTTTCCAAAAGGAACTTTGATAAAGTGTCATACCAGGCTCTAGGTGCTTGCTTCAGTCCATAAAGTGCTTTCAAAAGATAATAGACATGTTCTGGAAAATTTGGATCTTCAAAACCAGGAGGTTGACCTCCTCCAAATCTCCATTCCGAAAGGCACTTTTGGCATCCATTTGATAGACCTTGAAATTGGCATGGGCTGCATAGGCTAAGAAGATTCTGATGGCTTCAAGTCTTGCAATAGGAGCAAATGTTTCATCAAAATCTATTCCTTTTTGTTGAAAATAGCCCTTAGCAACCAATCTAGCTTTGTTCCTGACTACTATGCCATTTTCATCCATCTTGTTTCTGAATACCCATTTAGTGTCTATTGGAATCTTTCCTTTAGGCTTGGGCACCAGCTTCCATATATTATTCCTTTCAAATTGATTTAGCTTCTCCTGCATAGCTAAAATCCAATCTGGATCCAACAAAGCTTCTTCTACCTTCTTTGGTTCTTTCTTGGAAAGAAAGCTGTTGTATAGGCATTCTTCTTGAGTTGCTCTCCTGGTTTGAACTCTAGAAGAAACATCACCAATTATAAGTTCAAATGGGTGATCTTTTGTCAATTTCCTTTGTTGAGGTAGATTAGCTCTAGATGAAGAGGCCTCATTGTTGTCTTGATGTGTGATTGAGTTTTGATTGATAGAAACTCCCCCTGAGTTTGTGGATCTTTAATTTGAGAAAAGGGAACTTTCTGTAAGTGATTTTTCTTGACTCCCAGCTTCTTTTGATAACCCGACGGATGGTCAATTTTGAGTACCGACGGATGAAGTTGGTTGTCTTCCAACGGATAAAGCAGATTGCCTCTCGATAGATGTTGAGTTTTGTGCTTCATTGGTAGTGGATTTCTCTGCATTATCCTTTGGTACTGTTTCTTGATCACTTTCATCATCACTGTCATCACTAACCATCTCCATATTGTTGAATTTGAGACTCTCATGGTAATCTCCATCTAGTAGTCCTTCAATCTTTTTATCATCAAACACAACATGTATTGATTCCACAACAATGTTGGTTATTAGATTGTAGACTCTATATGCTTTACCAACACCATATCCAACAAAAATTCCTTCATTTGCTTTAGCATTAAACTTCCCATTTTTATCAGTTTGATTTCTCAGAATATAGCATTTGCAGCCAAAGACATGAAGAAAATTTATAGTTAGCTTCCTGTTTTTGAACAATTGATAGGGAGTCATGCATCTTGCTTGATTAACCACGGAAATATTCTGAGTGTAACATGCAGTATTTACAGCTTCAGCCCAGAAATATGTTAGCAGTTTAGATTCTTCAAGCATTGTCCTGGCAGCTTCAATAAGTGATTTGTTCTTCCTTTCCACTACTTCATTCTGTTGTGGAGTTCTTGCTGCTGAAAACTCATACAGAATCCCATTTTCCTCACAAAATGCTCTCATGACAGAATTCTTGAACTCAGTTCCATTGTCACACCTGATTCTTCTAACCTTGAAATCAGGATGATTATTGACTTGCCTTATGTGATTGATGATGATTTCACTAGCCTCATCTTTAGACTTTAGGAAATATCTCCAAGAGAACATTGAGAAATCATCTACAATTACTAGGCAAAATCTTTTCCTAGAGATGGACAACACATTGACTGGTCCAAACAAATCCATGTGTAGCAGTTGCAAAGGCTCTTCAATTGTTGAATCAAGTTTCTTCCTGAATGATGCTTTAATATGCTTCCCCTTTTGGCAGGCCTCATACAATCCATCCTTAGAAAACTCCACTAGAGGAATGCCTCTAACCAGTTCTTTCTTTAATAGCTCATTCATGGTCTTGAAGTTTAAACGGGATAGCTTCTTGTGCCATAGCCAACTTTCATCTTGACTTGCTTTACTGAGAAGACAAGTAACAGATTCTGCATTAGATGAGTTGAAATCAGCTAGGTACACATTTCCTTTTCTCACACCAGTGAGAACCACTTTGTTGCTTCTTTTGTTAGTCACAACACAGGCTTCTGAATTGAAGGTTACTGAGTTTCCTTTATCACAAAGCTGGCTAGTACTCAACAGATTATGTTTGAGACCATCCACTAAGGCAACTTCCTCAATGATGACACTGTCCTTTGAAATCAAGCCATATCCCACAATATAACCCTTGCTGTCATCTCCAAAAGTAATACTTGGGCCAGCTCTCTCCTTAAACTCTGTGAGCAGGGTAGAATCACCAGTCATGTGTCTTGAACAACCACTATCCAAGTACCAAAGATTCTTTCTGTTTCCCTGCACACATCAAAATCAAATCAAGTTAATTTCGGTACCCAAGTTTCCTTGGGTCCTGCCTTGTTAGCTTTCTTTTTCTGTTTCTTAGGCTTTATCTCATTTGACTTGGGAATTTCAGATTCATCCTTAGTCATTTGAGTTGAGCCTTTGAAACCATTCATTGCAACAGAATTATCATGCATATTATAATTAACAGGGAATGACATGCTATTAGTGAACATGTTATTCCAGTAAGGCATGCTAACACTACAAGAATAATATCAATAGACATCACACATTAGACATCGGTTAACTTTGTCACTGATGTTAAAAGAGGTATTGACATCATCCCGTGTTTTTGTGATGTCTTTGTTCTTTGTAGACATCGGTTATAATTAAATCGATGTCAAAACTTCACCAAAAAAAAAAAATCGCGCCCACCTTTTCTTTCCCCCCTTAGTCAAAATTTCATTCAGTTTTAGTTCTAAAATTCCCCCTCCCAAAATTCCCCCCCCCCCTTAACCAAATTTTTATTCCCCTCATTCCAATCTCCATCTCAAACTCCTCTCTCTCTCTCGAACGAACCCCTCTCTCTCTCGAACCTCTCTCCGCTCACAATCTTCATCTCACCGTCTCAACTCCTCTCACATCTCTCTCAAATCTCTCTCTCCCTCGCATCTGTGCTCACATCTTCCATCTCTCGACTTTGTGCTCAACCTCTCACCTACCTCTGGTAATCTTATTTGATTAGAAACTCTAATTGGTAACGTGGAATGAAACTAGTGTTGATGTTTTGATCGAAACAAACTTTGTATATTGAGATTTTTTCAAATCGAAACCCTAATTTACTTTTAAACAGAAGTGAATATATATATAGCCATTGTATCTCTCATAAAACACTCTTTTGGTTTACTATCTCATCCAGAGTCGCCGTTAAAAGCAAAAGCAGAGAAAGGATGGTTCAGGGTCTTACTCATCGCAAACGCCACAATTATGCCACCAAATCCAACCAATACCGAATTGTCAAAACCCCTGGTACTCTTTTCAAAAACCCCTTTTCTATTTATGATTTTTTTGTTACTTACTAGTTATTAATTTTTAAGAATATGTATGTTGTTTGATTTTATATTATATACTTTATTGTTATGTATATATCTTTATTAATTATTTTTGTAATTAGTTCTAAAAGTGATTGTTTAGATTTGGGAAATGTTAAGGTTAAGATTATGTAAATGGTGATATTTTAAAATTTGATGAAACTTTAGGAGGTAAGCTGGTTTATCAGACAACTAAGAAGAGAGCCAGTGGACCTAAATGCCCTGTTACCTGAAAGCGAATCCATGGGGTATGTTTTTCTTGCATTTATTTTTGATTTTTTTTGCTATTTACATTGTGTATTTGTCGATTTTTAGCTATTAATTTGTGTTTTAGTTGTTACAAGGCTAAATAGTTGTTACATTTGGGCTTGTAGCAATGTAAGATTATATATATATTTTTTTGAATAATTAGGCTTAATGCCTTATAGTTGAGTATTGAACGATAAAAGATAAGCCCTAACCACTTGCATCGTGCTCGCTTTAAGATTCATCGAGTATATGAAACTACTAATTTTGACTCTTTGCATTTCTCTGGAGTCTCTTTTTAGGTCAAACTAGCTTATACATGTGGTCACATGTCATCCGTCAAACTTAAATCACAGTGTTAAGCATATACATCAATAACTACTACAAAAACTTTAAATTATATCTAAGACTGATTATGGTCGAGACTAAACTTTACATGTATCTAAAAATCGATGTAACTTGTCTTGAAGAACATATGTGATGTTCAATTTAATCGATATACATGTAAGTTTCTTTTTTATTTGCCTCTCCTCTTTTTCTTCAGTTTCTTATATACTGATCAAGTTCCACGAAATGTAATTTATTAAAATTAATTTGCAGAAGTATACGTATGCAATTTATTAAAATTTCTTTTGAGTTTTGAACCAGAATCTGACTTGCTGTTTTGTTGTTCTATTTCTCTCCACAAAATCTGACTTGTGTCTGCAATTTGCTTTTCTATTTTGATATTTGATTAGTTGTGTCAATTCTGATGAGTTATTATAATAACTATCCTAAAATATGAGCTATTTAACAGTGCCTTCTCTTTATTAACTATGCAGTCTGAAGAAATATTTAATGGAACCATTAGAGAAGTGAAAGAAGAAACTGGTATAATTGTACATCCAATTTTCTTTGTCACTCTTTACTTGATACCTTGAAGCTAATTACTACTTTTTCCATCTACACAAAACATTCCTGGAAATGGTTGCCTTCAGGTCAAACTTTGATTTTTTTGCGCTACCTGAGGTTATATGAACTTAAGAAGATAATGTTTTTTTAAATGCACTCTGAGAAAATATATTTGTTTGCAATGGAAAGGCATGCTCAACTTGTGGCTTTTGAGAAATCATTTGCATTGCCTTACCATTGTCCATTTGATGACACTATCTACCAAGAGTGTCTTCTCTTATAGGAGGATGATGGGATTCAGACAATATATTTGTTAGGTTGCATTGTGCTCTAGATTTCATTGAAAATGTATATTCTGCTTCTACGGGAAGTTCAGCCGCTTCTCTGCAGTGCAATCATTATATGTATAGAAACAAATCTCTAAGGCATTGGGTTTTTCTCATCTTTCTTGTAAATTATTTTTTGGATATTGCAGACATATTCAACTGTTGGCACACCGGATTATATTGCTCCTGAAGTTCTTCTAAAGAAAGGATACCCATTGGAATGTGATTGGTTAGTTATTGCATGTAAAATAGAAGAGCTTGAATCCCTCGAGGAAATGTTTATATATATCATAAGCATCGCTCTTAGAAGCTAAAAGAAGAGTTTGCCTATATGAAATTTTAGGGCATGGTTGATAAAGCCTGTCCTTTTCTGAATTTGCTTTTGCTAGGAGTCTCTGGACTAATGGTCTTATTGGTCTCCAGGTGGTCACTTGGTGCTATTATGTTTGAAATGCTCGTGGGATACCCACCTTTCTATTCTGATGATCCCATGACAACTTGTAGAAAGGTAGGTTGTTTATGCATATCTGTTTCTTAAGGAGTTTTAGCAAATTTGTCACTTGTTATGATAAATATGTCTAGATTGGTAATTACCATTTTCCGGTCAAAACTCAAGAGCCAATTGATTCGCCGAACCAGCAGTCCTCAATTTTGTTTCTTATCTTTTTTCTCAATTATTTAATTCTCTTTTCTTTTCTTCGCCTGTCACCCTTCTTCCCGCTCCTGGATTCACTGTTTACTGGCAATGAGTGCATTGCACGGTATCCTTGCTTGATGCTTCATTAAATATTTGCATGGAAGTGCAAACTTTACTAGAAACGCCAAAGTATTAATTGTTACAATTCCTCGAACTCTTGCAGATAGTTAACTGGAGAACACACCTGAAGTTTCCCGAAGAAGCACAATTGTCTTCAGAAGTGAAAGACCTAATTAGCAAAATACTTTGTAATGTAAATCACAGGCTGGGTTTAAAAGGTGCAGATGAAATTAAGGTGTTGTATGGTGTGTCATGTTCTATGTTCTTGGACTTGTTCTGGAAGTGCTTAAGAAATAGAGTGAATTACCTTTTTGCACTATTTATTTCAGGCCCATCATTGGTTTAAAGGTGTTGAATGAGACAGATTATATGATATGGAAGCTGCTTTCATTCCCGAGGTGAATGATGAATTGGACACCCAAAATTTTGAAAAGTTTGATGAGGTAAATGTGTTTTTTATTCGTTCTTATTTGAATTTCTAAAAGCGTGCAAGTTTCTTTACAGTCTATGCTTATTTGTTTTTCCTCTTTCTATTTCCTTGCAGTCTAAACACCAAACTCAGGCTTCAGCAAGATCTGGTCCGTGGAGAAAGGTAATCTCACTTGTTGATTTAAATTTTTTATAACTTATAATGATTATGTTTAAGAAGCATTCCAACTTCAGTTTCTGCACTTCCAGTAAATCTGTTGCATGTCAATGTACATTTGGCTCCAAATTATTTGTCACCAGGTTTCTTTGAATTTCGTGTCATGTGGAAATTGATACGGTAGAAAAGGGTATGGTGCTTATAGAGAGCTGCCATTATTGACCACCCTGCATAACAGGACTGGGAGAGAAAACCCTGGATTCTGGATTCCTAATTTGTAAAAAAGTGGACACTAGACAATACTGGATCTGAATTGTCATCTCCACTAGAGTAGTTTACTTTCAGAAGTGTTTACAATGTGCAAAGCATAGTATAAAAGCATGTATATAGTTGGTTATAATTCTTCTTTTTAAATATACAGATGCTTTCGTCGAAGGATGTTAACTTTGTTGGTTACACTTACAAGAACTTTGAGATCATCAATGACTATCAAGTTCCTGGAATGGGTATGTCTCTCACTCTCTTTGTGTGTGTGTGTCTCACCTGATTTTTCTTTTTCATATACTATAATGCACAAACTTCACTCATTTGAGAAAATATATTTGTTTGCAATGGGAAGGCATGCTCAACTTGTGGCTTTTGATCCGAAAACAAGTGGCACAAAGAGGTGGGGAACTGGAACCCTACTTTTAACAGGAGGCAGGTAAACAATCGTTATCATCTAATTGTGATTTGCGGTTCAGTTGTTTCTCTTATGAGCAAAGTTGACTGTTAAATTCTTTTACATATGCTCTTTTTGGGAGGTTAAAACAGCACCTGTGTGGTTGATTTGATCGTGCACATGGCATCTGTCCAGTAAGTGGGGGATCATACTTGCTTGCTTGGGATAAAGCAGCTTGCTCATCTTGTCCTCTGCAGTTGTTGAGATATCTAAATAATGGGAACTTATATGGGCCCTTGCTGTCTTGTGTAGAGAGGATTGGTGTCTCATATTTTGAAGAGTGTTCAAAACAGGATAGTGAAAAAACTATCTTACAATTTTCATTAGACTGAATGTCTTCAGTTGGTTTCTGGAGAATGTAATAGTTTAGATTTCAGATCATATGTTTTACTATTTTGGTTGACGTTCTCAGACAATAATTACACAATTAGTGATGTAAAACTTTACACAATTTGGTCTATAAACTTCTTACACATCACTTTCAATTAAGAAAAGCTGATGTCAAAAAAGATAATGTACATCACTTTAAGGTAAAAAAGTGATGTCAAAGAAATCCAGGTTCAAGTCTAAATGAAACATAGAAATCACTTTGTTTAAGATAAAACTGATGTCAAGTAACATTATAAATATCACTTTTAACCAAACAAAACTGATGTCAAAAAACACAATGTACATCAATTTCAGACAAACAACTGATGTTAAACACTAACATGTTCAAGTCTAAATGATACATAGACATCACTTTATTCTAGAAAACACTGATGTCTATATGCTAAATTAGACATCACCTTTCATTAAAGAAACAGATGTTTAATATGTCATTTTACATCACCTCTGTCAAAATTATCGATGTTTTTGTGACAAAAAGCATAGCTCAATATATGTTTAATATGTTTTAATAGGTGCAATTTAGTTATTAAATAATTTTGTTATAGCATTTTTTGTAAAAAATCATCACATAGACATCAGTGTTTTTCACTAAAATCGATGTCTTTGTGATAGAAAACATAGCTCATGATATATTTAACATGTTTAATTAGGTGTAATTTAGTTATTAAATAATTTATTTATAGCATTTTATGTAAATAATCAATACATAGACATCTGCTTTTTAACTAAAATCGATGTCTAACCGAGTATAGACATCGGGTATTCACCGATGTCTAGAATAGACATCACCGACATCAACATCGGTTGGCAAACAACATAGACATCGGCCAAAAAGCGATGTCTATGGACTTTTTTCTTGTAGTGTAAATGGCATTTGTGGCATACTAAATGCATCATAATAGGGATTGGGTGCAAATGGCATATTAGCAAACTGTGCATTTATATTATGTGTGGACATAGCATTTATAGGCATGGGAGGCATAGCATTCATATTGGGAAGGTGAGGTGGCACAAACATGGATGTAGGCATGGCAGATTTGCAATTAACAGACAAATGATTTACATTACCATACTTGACACAGATTTTTCTAGGAGCATATTTATCAGGTGTGTAGTTATTGTGTTTGTTAATCCCCACTTTACCATTTCTATTATTTTTCTTTTTAGCCTCTATTTTCACCTCAATCTTTTCAAGCCTGTCACTTAACTGTTTGACAATCATGTGACCAACATTAGCCTTTTTCCCTTTCTTAACTTGACTCAATTCTCCTGAAACAAAGTTCTTGGAAACAGATCCATACTTTTCATTCAGCTTAACAAGTTTGGCTTTACTGATAGGCTTGCTCACAACGGACGGATGAGAATTTTCATCAGTCGACGGATAACCTTTTTGGTTATCCGACGGATAACCCTCATCATCCATCGAGTCTACATCACCAAATTTGGTTCTAGTTTCTCCTTATTCTTTTTCCAGGCTGCATCACAGAAGGACTCGATTTCTTGAACTTTGGTGATTTGAGCATGGACATCTCTAGATGTTTTCCATGCCTTAATTACCTCCTGTTCACGCTCGAGCTGCTTCTTTAAAATTTCTTCTTTCTTCAAGGACTCAGTTAATTCCTCCTTGGCAATCTTACACTCAATTATTAATTTTTCAAAATCAATGAATTGAGACTCTAGCACATTATTTCTCTCACTCAAGAACAAATTGTTTTCTTTGATTTTAGCATTTTCTTTAGTAAGAGACTTAAGTGTAACACGCAAATGATATAACTCTGTAGACATGTCATTTATAGCATCATTACACTCAGCTTTAGATAAATGTGCAAGGTTTGTGGTAATTACCTGATTACTTGAAGAACTTGTTTCTGTTTCATCAGACTTGGCCATTAGGGCTAGATTGACATAGCTGACATCTTCATCTTCATCCAGACCATCTGCTGCCCAGTCATTTTCTTGTGTAATGAAAGCCCTTTCCTTTTGTTTGAGCAGCTCAAAGTATCTTTGCTTATAATCCACAGGCTCAAAATTTTTCTTGCTGGAATCTAACTTTCTATACTCACTGGAAAAATGCCCTGCCAAGGCACATTCGAAACATTTGAATTTAGATTTATCCACCATGTTTCTATTTGGCTTGGCTGCTCCAAAGTTCTTTTTGAACTTGAGCTTGGAAAATCTTCTGGAAATAAATGCTAAATGTTCATCAATGTCTTCCATGTCATCTTGGCTCAAAGAATCTTCATTTTCTACTACAAGCCCCTTGCCCTTGCTTTCACAGACCCTTGAAGTTGACTCAACAGCTTCCATCTTCATCTCCTTCTCTTTTTCCAACTCAGCAACTAGTGCAATGGATCATCCTTTCTTCTTTCCTCTCTCTATCCTCTCATCTTGTTCTATTTCAAGCTCATAAGTTTTCAGGATGCCATACAGTCTCTCCAAAGTAAACTCCTTATAATCTTGTGAGTTTCTTAATGAGACTGTCATTGGTTTCCATTCCTTTGGAAGAGATCTAAGGAATTTCATATTGGAGTCTTTTTTCTGATAGACCCTTCCATGTAGCTTTAGAGCATTTAGTAGTTTTTGAAACCTACTAAAAATGTCAGTGAGAGGCTCACTTTCTTCACTATGAAAATACTCATATTGCTGAATCAGTAGCTGCATCTTGTTTTCTCTGAATTGCTCAGTGCCATCACAAATAATCTGTATAGTTTCCCAAACATCTTTGGGAGTTTTGCAATTGATGATGTTGTCAAACATATCACCATCAACTCCATTGAACAGAATATTCATGGCCTTTTTATCCTTCCTGACTTGTTCAATGCCAGGATCAGACCATTCATGCCTTGGCTTGGGGACAGATGGCTCATTTCCAGTTGCAGCTCTCATTGGTACATGAGGGCCTCTTTCTATGCAATCCACATAGGCCTCATCTTGAGAAAGCAAATGAAGATGCATCTTTACCTTCCAATGATGGTAAAATTTTTATTATCAAGAAAAGGAATCTTGACTCCAACATCCTTCTTGTTCATCTTGCTGTATTGTTTTGATCTTTAAACTCTTTGTTTGTTAAGAGCTTGCTCTGATACCAATTGTTAGTCCCTTAACAATATAACAAGAATTACAGAAGGGGGTTGAATGGAATTCTTGAACCTTTTTCTTGAATAAAATTATTCTAACTCAAATATATATATATATATATATCAGTGTGAATTGATTAGCAGAATGCGGAATAATCACTTGAAATGAATCAAAACACAAGTAATTAAAAAAGAGAGTCTTTAAAAACATTCTGGTGGATTTGAATGATTCCACCAGAGATATATAATATATATCGAGAGAACACTGTGTGCAAAAAGCTCACAGCTGCTTACAAAATGATAACAACTAAGAATGAGAGAAATGCTAAGAATTCAGCTTACAAATGTTTCTCTCTTTTCTGATTTTTTCCTCAGTTGGTTAGTTGCTATTCTATTTGCTGCTTCTTGGTTTATATATCACCAAGATTACAAAGCAATAAGACAAGATAATAAAACAAAAACTATCGAGTCTATTACAATGCTACTTCATTACTCTATTCCAGCATCTTTGAATATCTTCATAATAGCATGGAAATGGCAATGCTTCTTTGTTCTCAAAAACCTAGTTGAATAGGCTACCACATTTCATTTGCATCCACTCGACGCATGTTGTTAGGAATATGTGTAATAGTTTGATGATAAGTTAAACAAAACACTTAAGTAGAAATCTAGTGTTTGTAGCCTCAACGGATAAGACCATCTTGGCTATCCGTTGAAGGAGTAGCTTTACTTAGAAATAAGTTTAGTATTGTAGCACATTTCATTCTCTGGATTCAAGTTGTAATTCTTAGATGTTGTGGGAAATTATCAGTCACGTTGACTACTAGCGGATATACAAATAGGAGGGTTAATTTTAAATATTTCATGCCTTGTAATTTTGTTTAAGTGAAGAAGTATCAACTGTTATTGAAGACCTTCAACGGATAAGAAATAAAGCTTCAACGGATGTCTCTAAAGCTTCAACGGATAATATCCATCAACGGATAAGTGTTTCAACGGATAAGACTTTAACTGCTAATGCATCATCGGATAAAGCTTCAATAGATAAAGCCTCAACGAATAAGGCATCAACGGATGAAAGCTTCAATGGATGCTTAGTTCAATAGCAGTTGATAGTGACAATTCATAAGCTGACAGAGGCACATGGGTTGACAGAGACAAACTGGAATCTGGCAGCCTCTAGTAGGAATCAAGAAAACGCAGCATTTCCATTCTGGTGCAAACTAGGGAGTATTCAAAGATTAACAGCTAAGCCTAAATTGCATTGGATAGAGAAATGAAGAAGAAACATGTGAAGAGCCTTTTAATTGTATTTTACAGTTTTGTCTTCACTTGTAAACTTGGTGATATATAAACCAAGTAGCAGCTAGTAATTAGATGAGAATTTTCCAGAGTTGTTTAGAAAAATCCAGAGAGAAAATCATCTAGTTTGTACTAGGAAGCAGCTGTGATTTAATTCTTTGAATCACAGATTTTCTGAAATAACACATCTCTGGTGGAACAACAAATCCACCAGAAAAGTTTTTAAGTTCTTTGTGTTCTTTACATGTGTGTTTGAATATATATATGTCTGTATTAGCTTCAAGCAATTCACACACATTTGCTCACTAAAACACTTAGCCTTAGAAACTGCTCAAAACTTGAAAAAGTTTTGAGATTTACATTCAACCCCCCTTCTGTAAATCTCATTGTTAGTTCACTGGGAATAACAATTGGTATCAGAGCAAGCTCTTAACATACAAAGAGTTTAAAGATCTATTCTGCTAACATCATGAGTGCACAGAAGAATCCTCCTGCTATCAACATGAGTAGGAAGGATATTGGTATAAAGATTCCAGTCCGGGAAAAAGATAACTATCATCTCTGGAAAGTGAAGATGCATTTACATCTTCTTTCTCAAGATGAAAGCTACATCAACTGTATTGAAAATGGTCCTCACATCCCTCACAAAATGGCCACAGCTGCTACTGCAACAGTTGCTGTTGGATAGTCCATTCCTAAGCCAAAAGCAGAATGGACTATTGAAGACATGGAAGAAATTCGCAAGGACAAGAAAGCCATGAACATTTTGTTTAATGGCATAGATCAAGATATGTTTGACAATGTCATCAATAGCCAAACTGCAAAGGAAGTTTGGGATACTGTACAAATCATCTGTGAAGGTACTGAGCAGGTTAGAGAGAACAAGATGCAGCTTCTTATTCAACAGCATGAATATTTTCACTTTGAAGAAGAAGAATCATTAAATGATACCTTCAACAGATTTCAAAAACTGTTAAATGGATTAAAGCTGTATGGTAGAGTGTATCAAGTCAAGGATTCCAACTTAAAATTTCTGAGGTCTCTACCAAAGGAATGGAAGCCTATGACTGTCTCTCTAAGAAATTTACAAGATTATAAGAACTTCATACTTGAAAGATTATATGGAATTTTGAAGACTTATGAACTTGAAATGGAGCAGGATGAGCTTTTGGAAAAGGGAAAGAGAAAAGGAGGATCAGTTACACTTGTAGCTGACAATGAGAAGATTGAAGCCAGGAATGAGGAGAAGATAATGCCAAGTCTCAAAATTGGCACAAGCAAATCAGAATCAAGCAAGGGTAAGGAGCAAGTAGATGAGGATGAAGACAATTCCAGTCAGGATGACTCTGATGATGTTGATGAACATATGGCTTTTCTGTCCAGGAGGTTTGCAAAGATGAAATTCAGGAAAAATACAAAATTCACTAAGCCAAACAAAAATATGGTGGACAAATCCAAGTTCAAATGTTATAACTGTGGCATTAGTGGACACTTTGCAAGTGAGTGTAGGAAGCCAACATCTGATAAGAAGAAACTTGAGCAAGTTGATTACAAAAAGAAGTATTTTGATTTGCTCAAACAAAAGGAAAGAGCTTTTCTCACTCAAGACGATTGGGCAGCAGATGGAGTCAATGAAGATGATAATATGGAATATGTCAACCTAGCCCTGATGGCTAGTTCTGATGAAAATGAAACTAGTTCATCAAGCACCCAGGTAATTACTACTGATCTCTCTCAGCTTTCTAAAAATGAATGCAATGAAGCCATAAATGATATGTCCAATGAATTATATCATTTGCGTGTTTCCCTTAAATCACAAGCTAAAGAAAACACTGGGATCAAAGAGAATAATGTGTTTTTAAGTGATAGGAATGCTGTGTTAGAGGATCAGGTAATTGAGCTTGAAAAGATTAAACTAAAATGCTTGACTGTTGAGAGTGAACTAGAAGAAGCTGTTAAGAAAGTAGAAATTCTTTCTAAATAGTTAGAAAGTGAGCAAAAGGTAATCAATGCCTGGAAAACATCTAGGGATGTTAGTGTTCAGATTGCCAAGGTTCAGGGAATTGAATCATTCTGTGAGAATGCCTGGAAGAAAAACAAAAAGGAGTTAGAATTAATTGATGGATTGTCAACGGATGTGGAATCAACGGATGATGAAAGTTATCCGTTGAAGGTGGAAAAAGAGCATCCGTTGAAGGCTCATCAATTAAAACAGGCAAGTAATCTTAAAAATAAAAATCTCAATAAGAAGGATGGTTCAACTTTCAAGAACTTTGTCAAAGAAGGAGCTAGCACATCCAAAGATGCCAGTAAGGTGAATATAGGATACATGACTTTAGATCAGCTGAAAAATAGGCTTAAGTTGGTTGAGGATAAAAAGGAAACTAAAAGAAAATCTAAAAGAAATGGGAAGGTAGGGATTAATAAACATAACAATTACACACCTGATAAGTATGCTCCTAGAAAAAGATGTGTACATTGTAAAAGTGTTAATCATCTATCTGATAACTGCAAATCTGTTAAGAATGCTCCCATGCCTTCAAATCCCTCCATGCCTAACATATCTATGTCACCTCTGCATGCTATGCCTGTTATGTCTCATCAGAATCCCCATGCACATTTTGCAAACATGCCATATATTAATAATCCTTATTTTACTGCATTTAGTATGCCTCAAATGCCATACAATATGCCTGTGTAGAATAATATGTTTGCACAATCTATGCCTTATCAAATTCAATCAAATGTGCTAAATGATTCTGTGACTAACCCTACACTTCAACCAACTACATCTGAGACCAAGGTTGACCCAAAGTTACCTAAGTCAAAAGATGCAGGAGGAATGAAGTCTAGGAAAAAGACTAACAAGGCTGGACCCAAGGAAACTTGGGTACCAAAATCAACTTGATTGATTTTGTTGTGTGCAGGTAAAAAGAAGGAATCTATGGTACTTGGAAAATGGCTTGATTTCAAAAGAAAATGTCATCATTGATGAAGTTGCATTGGTCTCAAACACAATTTATTGAGCATCAGTCAACTGTGTGACAGAGGGAATATTGTTTCCTTCAATTCTGAAGCCTGTATTGTCACAAGTAAGAAGGACAATAAAGTGGTTCTAACTGGAGTTAGAAAAGGGAATGTGTATTTAGCTGACTTCAACTCTACAGATGCAGAATCTATTACTTGTCTTTTCAGCAAAGCAAGTCTAGTTGAAAGTTGGCTATGGCACAAGAAGCTGTCCCACTTGAATTTCAAGACAATGAATGATCTAGTCAAAAAGGACTTAGTTAGAGGAATGCCTCTATAGAATTCACAAGGGATGGACTGTGTGATGCTTGTCAGAAAGGAAAGCAAAAGAAAGTATCATTCAGTAAGAAGCTTGAATCTGCAATTGATGAACCATTACAACTGCTACACATGGATCTTTTTGGACCAGTCAATGTATTGTCAATTTCAAGAAAAAGATATTGCCTAGTGATTTAGATGATTTCTCAAAGTTTTCATGGGTTTATTTTCTTGGATCAAAGGATGAAGCTAGTGAAATCATTATCAATCATATCAAGCAAGTCAACAATCATCCTAATTACAAAATAAGGAATATTAGGAGTGACAATGGAACTGAGTTCAAGAATTCAACCATGAAGTTGTTCTATGAAGAAAATGGGATCATGCATGAGTTCTCAGCTCTAAGGACTCCACAACAAAATGGTGTGGTGGAAAGGAAGAACAGATCACTAATTGAAGCTGCAAGGACAATGCTTGAAGAGTCAAAACTCCCAACTTACTTTTAGGCTGAGGCTGTTAACTGTGCATGTTATACTCAGAATATTTCTCTAATTAATCAGGCAAAAGGCATGACTCCCTATCAATTATTCAAGAGAAGAAAACCAACTTTAAACTTTCTGCTTGTCTTTGGTTGCAAATGCTACATCTTAAGGAATTAACCTGATCACAAAGGGAAGTTTGATGCAAAGGCTGATGAAGGAATATTTGTTGGTTATTCTACTGGAAAATCATATAGGGTCTACAATCTAAGAACCAACATTATCATGGAATCTGTGCATGTTGTGTTTGATGATAAAAAGATTGATGGACTAACAGATGAGGGACATCATGAGGGACTCAAATTTAACAATATTGAGATATATTGTGATGATAGTGAAGATGAGAATGATGAAAAAGGCATCTCAAGAAGAATTCAAAATCTGCCTTTGGATAATGCACAGAATGCTGCATCCGTTGAAAGTCATAATTCAGCTTCCGTTGAAAGAAGCAATGCAGCATCCGTTGAAAGACAAAGTGCATCATCCGTTGAAGTTCACAATGAAGCATCCGTTGATAACAGTCTGTCAACGGATAATCAATTCACTTCATCAGTTGATAGAGCTCCCAATTCCTTTCAAAGGATCAGCAACTCAGGGGGAGTTTCAACCAATCAACATTCTATCTCACATCATGACAATACTGAGGCAACCTCATCTAGAGCTAATCTACCACCTCAAAGGAAATGGACCAAGAATCACCCTTTTGAACTGATCATTGGTGATGCTACATCTAAAGTGCAAACTAGAAGGGCTACTCAAGATGAATGTCTGTATAGTAGCTTTCTATCACAGGAGGAACCTAAGAAAGTGGAAGAAGCTCTATTGGATCCAGATTGGATTTTAGCAATGCAAGAGGAGCTAAACCAATTTGAGAGGAACAAAGTATGGAAGCTGGTAGCCAAGCCAAAGAACAAGAGTTCTATTGACACAAAATGGGTATTCAGAAACAAGATGGATGAAAATGGCATTGTTATAAGGAATAAAGCCAGACTGGTTGCTAAAGGCTATTCTCAACAAGAGGGAATAGATTTTGATGAGACATTTGCTCCAGTTGCCAGACTTGAAGCCATCAGAATCTTTCTAGCCTATGCAGCCCATGCCAATTTCAAGGTCTATCAAATGGATGTCAAGAGTGCATTTCTAAATGGGGAATTGGAGGAAGAAGTTTATGTAAGCCAACCTCCAGGATTTGAAGATCCAAATTTTCCAGACTATGTGTATCATCTGTTAAAAGCACTCTATGGACTAAAGCAAGCACCTAGAGCCTGGTATGAGACTCTATCAAAATTTCTTCTAGATAATCACTTCACAAGAGACACTGTTGACAAAACTCTTTTCTTTAGAAATGTCAATGGCTCTACAATACTTGTTCTAATTTATGTAGATGATATTATATTTGGATCTACAGATGATAAGCTTTGTGAAAAGTTTGCTAAGTTAATGCAAAGTAAATATGAAATAAGCATGATGGGAGAGCTAACTTATTTTCTTGGTTTACAAGTTAAACAAGTTAGTGGTGGAATTTTCATTAGTCAAACTAAATATATTTATGATCTTTTAAAGAAGTTTGACTTAAAGGACTGTTCATCTGCAAAAACTCCCATGGCCACTGCCACCAAGCTTGAATTAAACAAGGCTGAAAGTCTGTGGACATTTCAAGTTATAGAGGCATGGTTGGCTCACTTTTATATTTAACTGCTAGAAGACCTGATATAATGTTCTCTACATGTCTCTGTGCTAGATTTCAAGCTGACCCTAAAGAATCTCACTTAGTGGCTATTAAAAGAATCTTCAGATATCTCAAAGGGACTCCAAATCTAGGAATTTGGTACCCTAGAGAGTCTGGTTTTGATCTAATCGGCTACTCAGATGCAGATTATGCAGGCTGCAAAATAGACAGGAAAAGCACAACTGGCACCTGTCAATTTCTAGGGAACAAGCTTTTGTAATGGTTCAGCAAGAAGTAAAATTCTGTTTCTATATCAACAGCTGAAGCTGACTACATTGCTGCTGGTAGTTGCTGTGCACAGATACTATGGATGAGGAATCAACTATTTGACTATGGACTAACTATTGGCAAAATTCCTATATTCTGTGACAACACCAGTGCCATTGCCATTACTGAAAATCCAGTGCCACACTCAAGAACCAAGCACATTGACATCAAGTACCACTTCATTAGGGAACATGTGATGAAAGGTACAGTGGAACTTTATTTTGTTCCAAGTGAAAAGCAGATTGCAGGCATATTTACCAAGCCACTTGATGAATCAACATTCACAAGATTAGTAAGTGAGCTAGGTATGCTTAATTATTCATAAATTTATGTCCTCTTTATAATCTGCTTTGAAGCCTGAAATGAATTTGCTGCAAGAACAAAGTTGGCTTTAAGTAAAAAGTATTCTATCAATGGATATTCCCCATCCGTTGAAAGCCAAAATTGTTCTATCAACGGATGTTCATTATCCGTTGAAAGACAAATACATTTCTGGTAATTTTATCCTTCAACGGATAAAATAGTGTTGATCATCAACGGATACTATTTACCTTATCCGTTGAAGTGTCACATCAGTTACTTTAAGTGAGTTACAGCCGTTGATTTTTTTACTTAACCGTTGATACAGATATATACTGTTTGTATGTATTTGTATTAAAGGCAGTTTTCAGAATTTCTACAGTTTTCTTTATTCTCAAACGGCTGTAATTTATTTAAAAGTATCATTTAATCATTTTATTTACATTTTAATTCAAGAAAGTATAAAAGCCCATTGAATTCTTATTTTTAATTTACGCTTTCTTGCAATTTTTATTCTCTTCCTCTCCCAAAACTCTCAAGTTTTTCTCTGCAACCTCTATTCACAACAATGGCACCGGTAGTCAAAATTATGTCTCAGTCTGGATTTGTTTATGAAAAGAACAATTTCGTAGCCTTGGTTGAAAAGAATGAAGCCCATTCTGATTATCACAAAATGATGGACTTCATCAAAAACTGCAAACTAAGCTATGCAATGCTGGAAGCCCCAACCATTTACTGTGAGGTAATTGAGGAAATTTGGACAACTGCAGAGTTCAACTCCACAGATATGACTATTGCCTTCTCTCTCAAAGGTAAGGATTATTGCATTAACTGTGATAATATACAGTCTTGCTTTAAGTTGCCTGAGAATAATGCCATGACACCACACACTGATAAATATGTATCTGCTATGTTAGATTCCATAGGCTATTCTTTTGATTCTGCCAGTTTAGGTAGTATTAGAAGGAAGAGCCTTAGGAAAGAATGGAGTTTTCTTGGAGATGCCTTTATCAAGGTTTTCTCTGGAAAGATTAGCAATTTTGATGCCATAACTTCATCTCTTGTTAATATGCTCTATATGCTAGTTTCTGATAGGTACTTTAATTTTAGCAACTATGTCATGCTAGAATTAGGTTCCAGGTTAGGTAACAAAGCTAATAGACCCCATAACATCTACTATGCTAGATTCTTTATGTTATTGTCTAACCATGTTGCTGAAGGGTTGGTTATATATAATGAGAGCAATAAACTTAAATGATGGGCTCAAGAGAAAAGGGTCCTTGCAGACCTTTTGAGAATCAACCTCAACAGCCAGGTGCCATTGGTTTATTTACCAATAATGAATGCACCACAGGTAAGTGAGGTAAACACTTCTATAACTCCTACTGTTTCTAACCTCATTGTTTCTTTGCCTTCTAGTGTGGCAATGGAATATGTGTCTTTGTCCCAACAGGTTCCTACCATAGCCACCAAAACTAAAATTTCAAAACACAAGTCAAAGAAAACCACCTATGTTGTTTCTCAAAAGACAACAGTTGTAACAACTACCATAAACCCTGAAGGGAGTGAAAAGGGTGTGAGTGGTGAGGGGAGGGGTGAACATCAAGAAACCCCACAGGATAAGGTGGGAGAGGTGAGTGGTACCCTAGCCAGCCAAGCCACAGTCTCTCAAAAGATTGTGGTGGTTCAAAAGGAGTCAAATGCATCCCTAGTTACATCCTTTCAAAAGGATGCAGCTATTGAAAATAGTCCCCAACCAGGGACATAGAACAAAAGAGGGAGGGACACTGAAGCCACACATTCACCAATCAAAGCCTTTTCAAGGAAAAAGAAGGCTAAAACCCTAGTTTCCACACAGGGGGCACACACAGCACAGATACATCCACCTGTATCTTTGCCTTCTCAAATTCAACTTGATGTGACTCCAGCAAATGTGGAGTCACAACCCCATTCTCTCATAATAGAAGCACATCAATCACCAAACTCTCCATCACCCTCTCTGGATGTGGATATGATATTCACATCAATTCCTGATTCTCCCTCTTTAAAACTCTGGGAGGAGCCCCACTCAAATCCTGATGATCATCATCTTTTAGATGATTTGTTGGATCATCAGCCAATTCTTTCAGATATAGTTGAAGAATCTGTCACCTCACTTAAAATCAATTCACACAGATTCAACAATTATGTCACTTTCACTATCTACATCTTTTCCTTCTTTAACGGATATCTCTCATCCGTTGACAAGTGGTTGTTCTTCGACGGATAAGCTTAACAGCAGTTATCCGTTGATATCATCAGTTTCCACTTCAACGGATACTCCCTATCCGTTGATGGTCTCTACACATATAACAGAAACAATTCCAACTGTAGAAGACATGGTTACTGTACAATCACTTTTAGGTTTCAGGGAAGGGAGTGATAATTTGAGTGAGAGGCTGGGTTGCTCCTAGGCAAAAGGAGAGGTTGAGAGTCAATACATGCATGCTATTTCTTTCAGCATGGCAAAAGTGAGTGAGGGGAGTGCCACCTTAGTAGGTGAGGGTGAGGGTGTGAAGGTGTGTGTGAGCCAGGGTGAACTCAAGCAGGATATTGCTGATCTGAAATCCTACAATGCTGAGAAGTGGATTCAGTCATGCCTTATGGTACTATGCAAGATTTGTTAGTGAGATTGTGGAGAGAATCTGATGCTGACAAGAGGCTGGCCAGGTTGGAAAACAGAGTTTAGATCATTGAAGACTCTATGGTCACCATTCTTCAGAATCAACAATCTCAGACAAATCTACTAATGCAGCTGGCAAAAGCACAAGGCTTGACCCCTATCCTTGATGATAACAAAAAGGGGGAGAATAAAAGGGAAGGGGAAGGAGAGCCATCAACAACAGTTCAAATATCTAAAGTGCTAGTTCCTGCCATCACCACTTCTCCAACTATTCAAATCAAAGGAAAGCTTGATGGAATTGATCTAATCCAGATAGCAGTAGCTGAATTGCAAGTCAAAGAGCAAAGGAGGAAAATTGATGAAAAGATGCAACAAATTTTTGGTTCTACAACTTCTAATTTACAATCTGTGAAGCATAGCACAAAGGTGGAACCAATTATTATGGAGCTCAAGCCAGTAAGGAGGAATAAGGTTGGAGAGATTTCTACCAAGAATATGAAACCTATAGTTCTCAAGCCCAACAACAGATCCAATAAGGACTCTACAAAGAATTCTCTAAGCTTTGCTCAGATGAAAGAAGTGGATTTTCCTCTTCCAAAGCCTGATGAAGACAAGGCTTTGGGTGGAAGTATCATAAAGCATAAAGAGACCAAGGATGTGGTTGAAAGGATGAACATGGTTATTATCTTTAGAGAGGGAAAGAGCATCTGTGTGATGCAAGAACATCCCAAATTCTCAATAGCCAAGAGGGAAGAAGCCAGAAGGTTGAAGGAAGAAGCCAAAAAGCTAAAGGCTGACAAAAGAGCACAAGCAAAGCTTGAAAAATAGCTAAATTCAAGTCAAGCTAAAGGAATTGAAGACAAGAGTGACGATGTAGGTATGGGGGACATGTTTAGTGATGATGTGGGAGAAAGAAGTGAGGAAAAGAAGAAATGGCAGAAAGGGAACAGAAAGAAGGCCAATGCAAAAAGAAAGATTGTAGATGAAGCTGAAGAAACACAATCAAAATCCAAACCTCTACCTTCTATTCCTGAACCCATTGTGCCTGACCCCTTCATAAATATCCATGGTGAAACAATCACACCTAAAGAGGAACCAATTGATTGGGACACCAATAAATTTCCCACCTTCTTAACCACTTCTCCACCATCAAAGAAACAGAAAAGAAAAATCAAATCAACACCTCCTCCAACCTCAATCAAATTCACTCAGAAGCCTAAGCCTAAGCCAAAAGCCTCTAAGGATGATTATGTTCACATTTGTGACATAAAGGAATTTTCAGACATTGAACTCTATCTGGATGAGCTGGAAGAAGTAAGGGGAATAGATGCCTACAGACAGCTACCAGAAAGACTAGTGTTCAAATACAAAGGAAGTGGGGAAAGAACTTGGCCTTTCTACAGGATTCTGAATGAAGGCTACTCTACCTTGGTTAGAGTCTACTCAGCCATAAAAAGGGATTCTGGCTTTACCAGGACTGCCAAGACTGAGATTCTCAACAAGATTGCCAACATAAGGAAGACTTGGTGGGAGCCCAATGCCTTGCCTAGAACATTACTCATTCAAGAAAGAGGAATTACAGTTCACAAATCACCTCATTGGTTGATGGAGTTCAGAGACAACAAGGGAGTCAGAAGATTTTTCAGACTTGAAGATCAGCTCAAGATTGCCAGTAATGAAACTCTCAAGGATATGCAATCTAAGTTGGACATCAATGAAGAAGATGAAGCTGAGTTCAACAGACAACTTCAACTTCAAATAGAGAAGAATGACAGGAGGCTAGGAAAGAAAACAAGGGGTCAAAAGAAAAGAAATTAATCTACTCAGGCTAAAGGAGCACCCTTGGAAACAATGTAATTCTTCAATTCCATCTCAGCATACACATTTTTACAGCACTTTTGAATTTCTGCTTTATTACAGTTAATATGTTTGTCAAGTGTTTTGTTATCATCAAGCTAAACCCAAATTTATGCCTACAGTTCTAGTAGACATAAATAGGTGGAGATTGTTAGGAATATGTGTATTAGTTTGATGATAAGTTAAACAAAACACTTAAGTAGAAATCTAGTGTTTGTAGCCTCAACGGATAAGACCATCTTGGCTATCCGTTGAAGGAGTAGCTTTACTTAGAAATAAGTTTAGTATTGTAGCACATTTCATTCTCTGGATTCAAATTGTAATTCTTAGATGTTGTGGGAAATTATCAGTCATGTTGACTACTAGCGAATATGCAAATAGGAGGGTTAATTTTAAATATTTCATGCCTTGTAATTTTGTATAAGTGAAGAAGTATCAACTGATATTGAAGACCTTCAACGGATAAGAAATAAAGCTTCAATGGATGTCTCTAAAGCTTCAACGGATAATATCCATCAACGGATAAGTGTTTCAACGGATAAGACTTCAACTGTTAATGCATCATCGGATAAAGCTTCAACGGATAAAGCCTCAACGAATAAGGCATCAACGGATGAAAGCTTCAACGGATGCTTAGTTCAATAGCAGTTGATAATGACAATTCATAAGCTAACAGAGGCACATGGGTTGACAGAGATAAACTGGAATGGGGCAGCCTCTAGTAGGAATCAAGAAAACGCAGCATTTCCATTCTGGTGCAAACTAGGAAGTATTCAAAGATTAACAGCTAAGCCTAAATTGCATTGGATAGAGAAATGAAGAAGAAACATGTGAAGAGCCTTTTAATTGTATTTTACAGTTTTGTCTTCACTTGTAAACTTGGTGATATATAAACCAAGTAGCAGCTAGTAATTAGATGAGAATTTTCCAGAGCTGTTTAGAAAAATCCAGAGAGAAAATCATCTAGTTTTTACTAGGAAGCAGCGGTGATTTAATTCTTTAAATCACAGACTTTCTGAAATAACACATCTCTGGTGGAACAACAAATCCACCAGAAAAGTTTTTAAGTTCTTTGTGTTCTTTACATTTGTGTTTGAATATATATCTGTCTGTATTAGCTTCAAGCAATTCACACACATTTGCTCACTAAAACACTTAGCCTTAGAAACTGCTCAAAACTTGAAAAAGTTTTGAGATTTACATTCAACCCCCTTCTGTAAATCTCATTGTTAGTTCACTGGGAATAACACATGTGACTGTGTTATCACTGTCAACAGGTATTTGAATTCGTTATCCGTTGGGTTCATGATCATCCGTCGAGTTACTGATCATCCGCCGGGTGGTTGATCATCCGTTGAATTCATTGTTGTTTATCCGTCGGGTAGCAATCAGGCACTTGACTGCATTTCATTTATGTAGAATTACAAGACATCATCTATGTACAATTAATCAACCTATTCTGCATATCTAGATAAAGTCAATCATGACTTAAATACTACTACAGATTTTAAATAATGTGTATGCAGAAATGTGCTACAGACTTATTGTTACATAAGCTACTCACTCGATGGATAATAAGTCATCATCCGTCGAGACTATATTGAGTTATCCGTCGGGACTATAATCCTTATCCGTCAAGTGCTACATTTTTCAATAAGTAAAATCTAGCAAGGTGCTTGTTCATGAAATCATCAAGTACACAACATATACACAACACATCTTGGTACGTGTGAGGCTTATCCTTATCTGTAAGCATCACATCACCATCTTGAGTCAAAAAAATCCATAATTTCTCCCGGACTCATGGTGAATCCTACTAGATCTACGAATAACATGTGTTTACTAAACATGATTACTTTCAACATTTTGATGGACATCCTGATCTTATTCCAACTCTGGTTCAATGTTATCATGTGGTTCTCGATCTTCGTCGAGATGCATTATCCTCTCACTGATTTTCTTATAAAGTAGTTCTCCCTCAAAAAATACAGCGGCCCGAGTAACAAACACTTTTTTCTCGAAAGGATTATAAAACTACACCCTAGTATCACTTGGATATCCCACAAAATAGCATATATCTAATTTTGGTCCAAGCTTGTCAGAGGCTAAACGTTTTACTAACGCTTCACATCCCCAAATTTTCATAAATGACATGCCATGACATTTATCACTCTATATCTCATACGGAGTATTTTGAACCGCTTTAGTCGGAACTTGGTTAAGTGTATATGCAGCCGTTTCTTTGAGCATAACCCTAGAAAATGAATGGAAGATCCGCTTGACTCATCATCGATCACACTATGTCCAATAAGGTACGATTTCTCCTCTCAAAATCTCTATTCCTTTGAGGTGTTCCAAAAGGAGTAAGTTATGATACACTATCACATCCGTTCAAGAAACTCTTGAAATTGAGGTTTAAGTATTCTCCTCCACGATCTGATCGTAGAACTTTTATACTTTCCTCTATTTGATTTTCTACTTCAGCCTTATAATCTTTGAACATTTCAAAAGAATCAGATTTATTCTTCATAAGAAACACATATCAATATCTACTGAAATCATCAGTAAATGTTATGAAGTAGTATGAGCCACCCATTGCCATCATATGCATTCGATCACATACATCATTATGTATAAGTCATAATCGTTCGGTGGCCCTTTCACCTGATCAGGTAAAAGAAGCTTTAGTATTTTGCCAATGAGACAAAGTTCGCATCTTTCGTATGATTCAAAATCAAACTTATTCAAGTATTCATCTATATGTAACTCAGAAATGCATTTCTCATTAATATGGTTTAACAACGATGCTAGAGGTAATGTTTGATTTGAGTCAACTTAGAACATATAAACTGTTAACTAATTATGCAACATCATAAGTCTTATCATTAAAATAGAATAAACAACTATTGTTTATTTAATTAAAATGAAAACCTTTCTTCTTCTGACAAGAAATTGACTTAATGTATCCGCTAAAGGCATGCACGTAATAACAATTTATCAAGTTCTCAATCTCGCTTTATGGGCAACATTAGATATCGAGTTCCTTCAATTAGAGCAACAACTTTTTCTCCAATTCTAACCCTATACCTGAACCTTGACCATTTCTAGTCTTCTTCTTTAGATCTTCCAAATAAGCTTGACAATTTAACTTCCATTCATCCAGTTATTTCCACAGAAATGAAAATCATCTCCTTTAGTAACACCACTATTAGGCTTCAAAAGCCCTTTGGGATTGGACTTTGGTTTGGCACCGAATAAGATCAAATCTTCACCTTGCCTGTCCACTTTCCTTTCCCATTTGCATTCCATGTGTACATCATCAGTATGGATGTAATTCATGCCTTTACCGTGTTACACGTTATTTTCAGCAGTTCTAAACATGCTTAACAACTCAGTGTGTTATGTCTATCTCATTCCTTTTGTTCTTAACAAACTAAGAATAGAAGTTGTTCAAAGTTTGTTTGATCAAATCAAGCTGAGTCTCTAGACTATTCTTGAAACCCAAAATATTAAGGTACATATACCTATCATCTTTAGAACATGTGGTCTAACCGGATATCATTCTCCCATTAATGTAAAAATATGGTGCCATATTATTGTCAAATTTTTCTGATGAGCCTATCCTTCAAACATCCTTTGAAGGTGCTCAATCATATCATAAGCATCATTATGCTCTTGTTGCTTCTAAAGTTTAGCACTCATAATTAAAAGCATTAGACATGAAATATCAGTTACATAATCAATTTACTTCTGGTAAGCATTTTTGTTCAGCACATGTTTCATTCTCAGCTAGAAGAAATAAGGGAGGGGTTTGAGTGAAATCCTTGAACCTGAGGACAATCCTCAAGTTCCCATGTCAATTGAGAAAATTATTTCATGTCAGCTTGTCCTTCTCAAGGACTATTACATAGAGAAGTTATTTGTGTTATTTGTCATTTGATATCTATAATATTAAAGTGCATAAAATGACTTAATCTACAGATGATCATAAAATTATGTTCAAGTGATTATTCATATATATATATATATAATATATATCTCCCACTATTTTTATCAAATCAATAGCCCTAACTATTAATTCGGAAAGAATATCTTTTATATCCTTTCTAGTGAGCCAAGATCCATGTTTCACCATGCGTTAGGTCAGCTTTGGCTTTTCTCCTAAAACATGATTATTCAGTTAGACAACATTTGTCAATTATATCAACTATATAACTCTTGGATAGCTTGGTGGAACAATATTTGTTCATATTTATCTAATAAATCTCGTCAAACTCTATGCCTCTAAGTTCACAATCCTATTGTGATAACTTAGTCAAGTCAAACCCAATAGTCAAAAAGTATCAATATACTTCAACACATCTCCCACGATAGATAGGGGTACTTCGCTTTGGCGAACCCACTCCTGGTCGATCTAGGGGTTAACGCATTGGACTCATTGGAAGGCATCTGATCAACTTAATGTTAACTTTAGGGTTTTGTTAATTTTAAAACGATCATGATCCCATCATAAAGAGATTCTCAATTTTTCCTTGAATAAAATACTTCAAATCAATATTCATCAATGGTTTGATTTCCAGGTAGTGAGGGAGTCACAACGGTCTCGCTTAAAACCCAAAACCTTACAAGTTCAATGAACTCGCTTTTGACAAAATCGCCCCATGTCAGAAATAAAGAAAATTTGTATTTTATTCTGTGTTTCATAAACACGAGAATCTCATAATCGTTTGTTCATTTTTAAAATCTTATTTAGCAAGCATGGCATGGGTGTCGTATCTAATACATACATCCTTAATCTAATTAAGCATGCATCTTTATAAACTACTCTACACTTACATTCATCATATGCGCATATATATGTAAAGTTCAATAAATAAGCGTGGTTGGTTATGGCTTCATCCTATATGATCTTTATCAAGCTAATGACAAAGATCTAGGTCAATCTAAGGTGGAAAATAAATACAGGCTAACTATTACATGTCTTCTTTCTTGTATTGCTTCCTTGGATGGCCTCCGTGTGGGATTACCCTTGATCTTCAAATCTTCATGTCTTCATGTACATTACAAGAATGAAATATGAAAACTAATCTAATGAACTTACAAGAAGAACTCGAGTTACATTCGAGATTTAATAATTACAAGATTAAACGATATGTAAGCCGTATTTGATAAACCAAAATCATTAACCTAAGGTCATAAGCCATAACCATTCACCATGCTCAATTAACACAAAATAACATGTTAAAACACATAATATGATCTTAACATATCATACCCATCATGATCTAATCATAAAAACCAAATATTGGAAAAAAAAATCAGAAAATTCGAAATTAAATCTAATAACATTAAATCGCAGATTACAGGGCCTAAGCGACGTCAAACGCCTTACAGATCAGTCGATGATATCTTTTGCTATCAGTTACGTTCAGACGCTCGATTCCATATGAAATAACGTATTCGTTCGCCAAAATCGGACACCAGACAGGGATTTCAGCAAATCCACTGCATCTGATTCAGAATTGTATCAAATACGATTCTTATAATAAGAACAAACACAAAACATGTATATATCAGTATATATACAGATTATATAATCATCATCTGATTATACAACTATCATGAATATTATATATTCAAAACATATATATATATATATATATTGTAATATTCGGGATATATCGCGTAATTATTTTTGCTATTAAATAATTATTATATGTGTTCAGTATCTATTCTGTGAATTATTTGTTAAGTGTTATCTGTGTTTGGATATTTAAAAATAATATTAATTGAGTATTTAAATTTTTATATGTCCAAAATAAAATATAGATAATTGTCATATCTTCCTAATTATTTTTATGTTGATTTATGAATTTATAGGTCTCATATGAATTTTATGAAATCTTTTTCCGGGTATTTAAAATCTATTTTATAAAAACGGGAACTAGCCGACGTCATCCATTTTTACGTTTTTAGAACCCGAAACTCTTCCGAGAACTCCTTCATAACCTAATTGCAATATTCCAAGCATTTTTCATGTTTCAACTTTTTCGATCTGGTGTACGGTTTGTCCTGCGCGAGTCTCGGCGTAACATTTTCGATACGTTATTTGTTTCGGTAAATCAATAAAACTCGTATTTTCGATAAACGGGAGCTTTTTATTAAACTATCACAATTATCACCACGTAATACGTGTAACCAGGCGCTGAGACCAAGACCGCAGTACAAATTGTACTGATTTGAATAATTATCTCGAAAACCGATACCGTTTGGACCAGTTTTTATAAATAAACGTACCATTTTATATTCGGAATGATCCAACGGGATACTAATTTTCCGTAATTATAAATAGCCTTTTTCCGTATTTTATTCCGTATCAAAATCATTTGCAGTCAGTTAAATATATAATTTTCTAGAGAAAAACCTTATATTCATATAATCTTCTGAAAATCAAACCACAAATTGAAGGTGTTATTGATCTCCGTTTGGAACGCTCGAGTAACCAAAACAGAGATTTTAAGGTGTTCTTTCAGTTTCTTCAAGTTTCAGAACTGCAGAAATCAAGGTTATTTTTCTATATTTTTATTTAATTTTGAATTATTTTTATTAAAAATATGAATTTTTGTTCGAATGATTGTTTGTATGATTTTATGATTGCATGTTGTAGAGCTTGTTTTCCTGATGATTTTCATATGCCATACGTTTGATTTGGAGTTCAATAACATGCTCAAAAGTGGGTTTAATTTTCGAATTTTGAAATTAGGGTTTATAACCCGTATGAATGTTTTCAACTGAAATTTGGGGCTTTTTGATTTAGGGGTTATTAGCTGTTGATTTATAGTGGATTATGTTCCTTATGAAATTTGCAATTGATTGGTATGTAGCTCGTTACCAGAGGATGTCTGAATCGAAGGGAGTGGTATTTTAAAGTTTTCGATGTTTCGCCGGAAACCAGCAATGTTTTTGGCGAGTTTCTGGCCAAGTCTGGGGTTATTAATGTGTTTTGATTGCATGAATCAATTCCTAGTTGTCTATAGATGTGATCTGGAGCTTGTGGTGAGGGGAGGGTGTCGGAATTGTGTTCTCCAGCCACCTTGTATTTTCCGGCGACGGGGGGTGTAAAATTGCAGTTTGGTACCTAGACTTTTGGGGACGATGAAGTTTGGTCCCTGAAGTTTCCAGAGTTTGCAAATTTAGGATTCCTGTTTTAAAAATATTCAAAAATCATATTTCCTATTTATTTTTATTATAAAAATTCGTTTTTAATTTCTGAAAATTCCAACAAATTATTATTTTAATTCCAAAAATTATTTTTAATTCAAAAATAAATCTGAATTAATTAATCAAATAATTTCAGTTAATTTTTAATTGATTAATTGGTCAATTAATTCAAAAATTAATTGATTAATTGATTTAATTAATTATTTAAAAATGATTTAAAAATTCCGAAAAATAGTTTTGAGCTTTAAAATATTATTTTAATTAGTTTTAAGGCTCGGTAATTATTATAAAATTATTTTGAAGCCAGAATGGGCCAACCGAATCCTGTTTATTATTCCGAGATTGATTCAACGACCCGTTTTAATTCTGAAAAATGTTTTAAAAATCATTTCAAATACCCGAAAGCTTGTTTATGACTCGAGACCTCTTTATAAATGTTATATCATTGATTATGTGATGTGTTATGTGTTATATGTGACTTGTTGGTTAACTGTCCGTCTATATATTCGATGTTTACTTGTTTATTGCGTAACTTTCAATCCGTTAATCGGATTTGGGTGAAACGAGGGGTAGATAGAGGTATGTTTCGAATAGAATCGTATGTGTTGAATATTGATAGATGCTTATTATATGTGAGCAGAAGAGGTAAGGTGTAGAAAAGGAAAACAGGTAGTCAAGGAGTAAGACAGTGGTGATTGAAAGCGAGTGCACTATAGTAAGCTAGTACCAGGCAAGTGTTCTGAACTTTCTCGAGATATTATAGTGATTGATAGTTCTGTTTTATATTGCAAGTGCTTTGAAGCATTGAACCCTAAACCCTGATTCCAGTTATTGATCTTGAGCCGTAAACCTGATTCTTTCTAGACCATTGATTGTTGTATACCCAAATACGAACCTCAAATATACGATACTACTCCACAAATACATACAAACTAAATATCAAACACTGAACCAGATTGCTTACACATTCAAACCATTGTATCTTATGCTTTAAAAGACCAAATCCTTGAAACCCTGAAACATTGATTCCTTGTTATCCAATTCTTTTGTTACCTAGCATCCGATCTTTGAAAATGCTCTATTGACCCTTATGCAGATTGAAACCATTTCATTATTGAACGTCCAATATTGTTAATGATTCTGCTTATTATTTATTACTGCTTATTCTGTTATTATGTTAGAATTGGATTGTTTTTATAAAATTATGGACCAGATTCGTGGTCAAACCATATAATTGTCAAGTTAGGCAAATGTGTGCCTTGGATCCAGTATTTAGAGCAGTGTTGTGTGCTTTGCTCGGGGTTAGTGCGTGACTGATCAGCAGCCTAGCCTTGGTTTTTAAAATGAAAATATAATATCCAATTCTAAATCATAATCCATTGTTCACTTGATATCATAACCATATTCACCTGATGATCATTATTCTCAGTTTTGTCATTGTGACTTGCTGAGCTAGTTAGCTCATTTGTGCGATATTGTTTATGTTCTTTTCCAGTTAAGAAGGAACCGGTTGGTACCGAGGATCCCCAGTCCAGTGCGAGAGCTAGGGGTTCAGGTTGATCGAGCTGAGCTAGTAGGCTTCTTTTGGAATAATTTAAGTTTGTATAAGTTTGTAATAATGTTTAATACTCAATTCTGAGTTGGAATAGTTGGGATTCGAATGTTTGTAATATAAGTAAGTGTGTTTAGCTTGTGTGCATACTTATACTGTTGCGGTCCATGGTAGTTGGTAAGTAGGGTCACTGCATATCATGATTATCTTTATTATTGTTATAAGCAGGTTATTAATAAGGTGTGTGTGTGGACCCCAAACTTCTGACCCGGGTTTGGAGGGCGTCACATATATACATACGCATATATAAACATAACAACATGTAAAATATATAAAATCGCATACATAACAGTCATGGAATATTGTATACATGTTATCATCATAAAACCAGTAAACACATAAACGAATTAAACACTTTTCGCAAGTAGCTCTGATGCCATTGTTGGGTTTCGAGCACATAAACGCAACGGAAATAGTAATTAAAAATGTGAAAAATCTGAATTTTCGAAACCCACCGCAGGATCCATGCGAAAAACATATATTTAATTCGTAGATCAGATTGTTTATCTTAAGAAGCTTTACCAATTGGTTGACTAATGGAGATGCAAAGCTTGTTCAATCACCACGCATCCCGCTCTCGCGATCTACGCTCTATCGGTATCCATACGAATGCTTGAACGCAAGGAGTGGATGTGTACTAGCACATGATCATTTCTTCTTGCTCTCTCCATATTCTCTCTTGGTGGTTAGGGTTTTAGTAAAAGTCATGCTCTCAAAATCAGCCAGACAAGAGATATTATATAAAGAGTAGAAAACGAATTATAACTCTTAACTAATTAGGAGTTATTATTAATTCGAAATTCCTATTTGTATTATAATTAAGTCTCACTTAATTATTTAACAAATAAATTTCATAATTAATATTAGCAAATTCGAATATCAATATTTATCTACTTAATTAAGTCATACTTAATTAATATTATAAATAATTCGAATTATTTTAATATAATTTAAATCCAATTTAAATTAAATAATCCTTCAAGCATTCGTAGTGTGTGACCCTATAGGTTATTATTATGTTGGCAACGAATTTTAAATCTAATTTAAAATCGTAAACAATGAGCGGCATCTAGTAATACATCATTGCTACCCAAGTAATAATAATTGAATCGGTGATCGACTAAACCTTTTGTGAATAATGTACAATGTAATATAATCCCTTTAACCAAATATTATAGATTAAACTAGAGGCATGTAATGTGTCATCATCATCATAGTTTAATCCAAGTTTCCTTGATCAATGAGTAGACTATCATATCAAATCAATATTTGTGTGTGGCCACGCATTTCATAGTCTAGCTCACACAAGAGGCCAATAATATCACTCCTAATATAGGAGGGTTAAATTCCATCTAGATCATTTATATTTCTCATAAGATTCATAATATACCCAATGTCCACTTTTATCATTACCCGGTCAAGGATAACTTTTAATGGAATCAATGTATATTAATTCTCGTATAGAAATATAATGACTTCAGGTCTAAGGACCATTACATCATTATCACTGTGAGAATTACTTATGACACAACAGACTTGTAGAATCTCACACTGGGTCTGTCCAGCACCATGTACATATACATCTGCTAGTGTTTTGACTTTAGTATCATCTTACCTATGATCAATAAGATGTGATCATCTGTCAACAAACACACCAGTCTTAATGCATTATTATTGTCTATTAATAATAATACTCGACTAGGGACCTTTAGGAATATTTATACTATTCTCATAATCTCATTTCTAAGTCACGTACTTAGAGATATAGAATTGTATATCATATTCTAAGGACATTTTTTAATCTAACATTTATATCACAGTAAATTAAGAATTAATAAATTATAAAGAGAATAAGCGATAGAACATAAACATTAATAATCCTAAAGTCTTAAACTAAAACATCATAGTGTTGTCTCTAGGGCACAAACACTAACAACCTAGAACACCTTTCCCTTTCATAGCCTGAATGCCTTCACGCTCCGAATCTACAATCTAACAATCAAACCCTAATTAGATTCTCACTCGACGTTTCCAGAACGCTTAACAATTAACCCTTATCGCAATACCCTAAGAATGTATATACTCGATCATATTCACATAGCACAATGTACAATATAGTCGTATACTTCAAATCAATTAGTCATCGAATCACATACATTACGATGAAACCATAACACCTAACACTTAATAGTGTATACTTATATACTTTAAACTCCATACTTTAGTAAATAATCTCAATTCGTATGACTCAATAACAAGCATCTCAACCCTTTTATCAAAATTTCAAACCAAACTTATGAACTACATCATGCAATCTTATATCCTAACATGCATTCATTTAACTAAACTCTAGAATCAATCAACCAAATAATCTAAAATCAAATCAAAAACCCCTTTTATAATTGTCAAAATTCAAACAAAAAACCATTTAATCAAATCAAAAGATTCTTTAAATACTTAAACCATAATCAATCTAAGCAATCAATCATTCTTCTCCTTTTAATTCACAAAATTCGAACCTCAACATAGCACAAAACCATCCAAAATCACATGCAACTAGTCTAATGCTATTATTTATACTAAAAATCATTTTCAATCAACCAAATCAACTAATCAACCTTAAACCAATTCAAGATCATGTGAAAATACCAAAGATTGCAACATGCATGCACTATTTCCAAATTATATCCCACAATTCATTCTATTCCATCAACAATTCCTGAAATATTCATCTATAATTCTTTTTCATTAACTAAAATCAACTTATTTACTTTCAAAAATAAAACCCATTCGGTTTTTAACAAAACAATGCATGAAACTTGAGAGAATCATGTCTTTTATCTTAGAGTTCAGTTCGTACATCATAACTCACCACCGGTTCACCGGAGTTCATCACCGGTGGCGGTGGTTTCACGGTGGTGCCCCCATTCGGGGGTTTCCAACCATAAAAACTCGTATTTTACTATCAAACAACAACAAGTATCACATGCATCAACCATTTATCACAAATTAAGAAGATCAAAGTCAAAACTTGCAAGAAGACTTCAAACCAAGGTTCTCGGCTCAATATCACACACAAATACATAAACACACACATGCAAACACCTACACACACATGCAAAAGATTTAAAGCCCACATATGGATTAAGAATGAAGTTTTATGGAAGAATCCATAAAAATTAAGTGAAGAAAAGAGGTGTACCGAGAGGAAACGAGAGAGAGACTTCAGGAGTGAGAGAGAGAAAAGAGAGATGAGAGAAAAGAGAGAGAACCGGGGTGAAGAAAAAGAAAAAGGGAGAGAGGAGGGAGGAGGGAGGATATATATAATGAATGGCCAGGGGTATAAAGGTCTTTTTCCCACTAGCTTATAGAATTTTCTTTTTGCTACTTTTTCCTTAATTTTTAATCTAAAAACGAATTTGAATAATGAATAACTCTCTCAGAAAAGATGGGAATGTAAAGAATAAAAATTTTAGAACGTAGATCTCGAATTTAGCTTTTCAGCCATATTTTTAAAATAAATTTTGAGCGAACAGTTTATGTTAGATATATTTGTGATGTCATGGCTAATAATGATTTGTGTTTAGTTTTTTCAGATCTTAATTAACAGGACAAATCAGTACTTATAATGAAGTCAAAACTAAATATATCAAAACTTAAGTTATCAGAACTTAAGTTATCAGAAGATATTCATCAGAAGATAATATCAGGACTTAAGGGGACTTTCAGATAAGGAAGGCGGCTGATTGAAGGGAAAGAAGACCGAGACTAAAACAGGAAGAAATATGCATGGAGAAGAATTCTATGAAGAATAGAATACTTGGAAGAAAAGATAACTGATTGATATATTTTAGGATACAGAATTATATTCTATATCAATTAGAACTTATCTTTTAACTGTGTGTCTATATAAACACATCATAGGGTTTACACTAAATATGTTATCTTTATCGAGAATATTATTCTTTGTAACCCTAGCAGCTCTCTTGATAATTTGTTCATCATTGAGAGAGAACAGTTTCTTTGTAACAGAGTTTATTGTATTGAATAAAATTTGTGTTCTGTTACTTGTGTTCTTTATTCGATTTGATTGTAAGTATACACTGTATTCAACCCCCTTCTACAGTGTGTATGACCTAAGAAGTGGTATCAGAGAAATCTGTTAACACACAAATAGTAAAGATCCAAGAACAATCATATCTGAAGAAGAAACTCCAACAAAGCCCACCAAAACTGAAGAAACTCCAAAAACCATAACCCACAGTCGATATGAGACTATTAGGGTTCCCATGCTGAGACCTTCTGAGTATCCCATATGGAAAGTGAAGATGGCTATGTTTCTGGAAGCTACAGATCCAGAATATCTTGATAGGATTAATGAAGGACCACATATGACAACCAAACTCTCTGTGGAAGTTGCAGGTCAGCCAGCAAAGTCTGTACCAAAGGAGAAAAGTGATTACACAGCTGAAGATATTTTATCGATTGCCAAGGATGCAAAGGTAAGACACTTGCTGCATAGTGCCATTGATAATGTCATGTCAAACAGTGTAATTTAATGCAAGACTACAAAGGAGATTTGGGATGCTTTGGAAATAAGGTGTCAGGAAACTGATACAATCAAGAAGAACAGGAGAACTATACTCACTCAAGAGTATGAGCACTTTGACTCAAAGCCTGATGAGTCATTAACTGGTTTATATGACAGATTTGTGAAACTCTTGAATGATTTGTCAATAGTGGACAAGGAATATGATCTTGAAGATTCAAATCTTAAATTCCTGTTAGCTCTTCCTGAAAGTTGGGATTTGAAGGCCACAACTATAAGAGACAACTATGCTCTTGATGAAACAACTCTTGATTAAATTTATGGGATGCTCAAGACTTATGAACTTGAGATGGAACAAAGAAGCAAGAGGCATGGAAGAAAGTCAAGGATAGTTGCTCTTAAGGGTGAGGAGGAAATCCCCAAAGTGGCTGCCTCAAGGAAAGGCAAGGGAAAAGCTCTCATCACAAAGTCTGATACTGAGTCATCAAGTTCTGATAGTGATGATGACTCAGAAACTGGAAGTTTACCTGAGATGGACCCTGATGAAGAGATGATGAAGCTGTGTGCTCTTATGGTGAAAGGTATCACTAAGATTGCATACAAGAAATTCAGAAAGGGAAAGAAGTTTTCCAGGAAAGGTGCAAGTTCTGATAAGAAAGGTTCCAGAAAATCTGAAGGCGTAGGAGGAAAGTCTGACAAAGGAGATTACTCAAATGTCAAATGCTACAACTGTGGTGAGAAAGGCCACATATCTCCTGATCACAAGAAAGTGAAGAGTGACAAAGGCAAGGCTCTTGTCACAAAGAAGAAAAGCTAGTCACATGCTTCAGATTCTGAAGATGAGGAAAACTATGCCTTGATGGCAAATGCTGATAGCAGTCCTGACACTGCTGAGTTAAAGGTACCTCAAACAACTTATGCATTTCATACTGATGATATTACTGAGTTGAGATTATATCTTAAAACCATGTTTATTAGTTATAGGGATCAAACTTTAACATGTGAAAGATTAACTTCTGAAAATCTTGCTTTTAAAAAGAGGAATGTTTATTTAGAAAAAAAGTTAGTCAAGTTCAAACAAGCGCAGAAAGATAGAGATGATGCCTTTTATGTTAGGGATGAAGTGCTAAAAATGAATGAATCTCTAAAAACTGAGTTAGAAAAGGAAAGAGATATTATCAAGACTTGGACTAACTCTGGCAGAGCAACTCAGGATATATTAAGTAGTGGAAACTGGAAAGAGGGCTTAGGTTATGGAGATGATAAGAATAATAAGCGAACTGTAGAAACTGAGCCTATAGTTGTTAAACAAATGCCAAAGGTAAATCTTGTTAAGTTTGTAGCTGCAAAGTCTGATATTAAGAAATCAGAAGTTAAAGAGAAATTAACTTCTGACAAAGCAAAACAGGACAAGCCAACTGAAGTTAACATAGGCTTAATGACTAAGAAGCAGCTTAAGCATAAGCTGAAAGAAGTTAAGAATGTAAACAAGGTAAAGCCACCTAGGAAATATAGGAATGGAAAGGAAGGTGTGAATAAAAGTAACAATTATAAGCCTGATACTAATGCTCCTAGAAAGAAATGTCATAACTGTGGAAATTCTAACCATCTGGCTTCTTTTTGCAGGAAGAATAAGAATATAAACTCCTTACCTTCAAAATCAGGAGTTAAGAGTCAGTATTTAGATTTAAGCCACAAAATCCTTGTTTTCATTGTGGTAGTTTATGGCATTCCATTTATACTTGTAAGGAATATCATAGTTTATACTGTGATTATTATCAAATAAAACCTTCTTTAAAGAAAGTTAGCATTATTCCTTCCAGTGTAAGTTCTGATGCAAAGTCTGATATTGTAAATTCTGATAAGAAAAATGTTAACACAAACTCTGATGTTAAATCCGCTGCAAATGTTAACAAACTTAATAAGGCCAAAGGATCCAAGGAAGTCTGGGTCCTTAAAACTAATCAATAGTGGTCTTTGTGATTGTAGGGTAACAAGAAGAACATCCTAGTTCTTGATAGTGGATGTTCAGGACATATGACTAGAAATAAAGCCCTGCTATCAGACTTTGTGGAGAAAGCTGGCCCAGGTGTTTCTTATGGAGATGGCAACTTTGGAAAAACTCTGGGATATGGCAATATCAATCTTGGGAATGTCATCATTGAAAAAGTAGCTCTGGTCTCAGGACTTAAACACAATCTGCTGAGTGCGAGTCAAATCTGTGACAGAGGTTATCATGTGGATTTCTTTGAAGAACACTGTGAAGTTGTAAGCAAATCTACAGGCAAAGTTGTTCTGAAGGGATACGGACATGGTAACATTTATGAAGCCAAGATTTCAACAAGTTCTGATGGTTCTGCAATCTGTCTGTTAAGCAGATCATCAATTGAGGAAAGCCGGAATTGGAACAAGAAACTCTCTCATTTGAATTTTAACAATATAAATGAACTAGTCAAGAAAGATCTTGTGAGAGGACTACCAAAATCAGTGTTTGCTCCTGATGGCCTTTGTGATTCATGTCAAAAGGCAAAACAAAGAATATCTTCATTTAATAGCAAGACTGAATCTTCAATTCTTGAGCCTTATCACCTACTACATGTTGATCTATTTGGTCCAGTGAATGTCATGTCTATTGCAAGGAAGAAATATGCTATGGTCATAGTGGATGAGTTCACCAGATACACATGGGTGTATTTCTTGCACACAAAAAGTGAAACTGCATCTATCTTGATTGATCATGTCAAACAACTGGATAAATTGGTCAAAGACTCTGTGAAGATCATAAGAAGTGATAATGGCACTGAGTTCAAGAATTTGATCATGGAAGAGTTCTGCAAAGACCAAGGAATTAAGCAGGAATTCTCTGCTCCTGAAACTCCACCGAAAAATGAAGTTGTTGAAAGAAAGAATAAAACTCTTATTGAAACTGCACGAACTATGCTTGATGAAGCAAAGTTACCAACCTACTTTTGGGCTGAAGCTGTGCAGACTGCTTGTTTTACTCAGAATGCAACACTTATTAACAAGCATGGAAAGACACCATATGAGATGGTGAAGAAAAAGAAGCCAAATCTGAAGTACTTTCATGTATTTGGATGCAAGTGTTCTGTTCTTAAGACTCATCCTGAACAACTATCAAAATTTGATCTAAAAGCTGATGAAGGAATTTTTGTTGGATATCCACTTTCCACAAAAGCCTTCAGAGTCTACAATTTAAGAACAAGAGTTGTCATGGAATCTATCAATGTCTCTTTTGATGATAAGAAGATTACTGTATTTGAAGATTTCAATGATCATGAACAACTGAGATTTGAGAATGAAATTTTAAATTCTGATTCTTTAAATTCTGATGGTTTAAATCCTGATACTGCAAACTCTGATAAGTTAAACTATGATGGGTTAAACTCTGATGGATTAAACTCTGATGTTATTGAAACTGTGGTGACTATGTCAAAGGAAAATTCACCAGTGTGGGGGGAGCATATTGAAGATCCAACCACATCTCAAGAAGCATCAGAACCTAGGACAGACTCTTCAAGTTCTGATTCATCAAGTGTTGATGGGCCAAGTTCTGATAATTCTGGAAACTCAAATTCTGAAGAATCCAACTTAGAGAGTATAATTTCAGGGGGAGCATTCAATAATGATGATGAAGACAACATGGATCATGGGGAGCATCCAGTTCTAGAGATCACCTTCCATCTGCAAGGAAGTGGACTAAAGCACATACACCTGACTTGATTATTGGAAATCCTGAAGCAGGTGTCAGAACTAGAACAGCTACATTAAATGAATGTCTCTATCATTCTTTTCTATCTCAGACTAAACCAAATAAAGTGGAAGAAGCTCTTCAAGATGCGGATTGGGTGCAAGCAATGCAGGAAGAGTTAAATGAATTTGAAAAAAATAAAGTCTGGACCCTAGTGCCAAGACCAAAGAACAGATCAGTTGTTGGTACAAAATGGGTGTTCAGAAACAAAACTGACAGTGATAGCATAATTACAAGGAATAAAGCAAGGCTGGTTGCAAAAGGATATTCTCAATAGGAGGGAATTGATTATGATGAAACATTTGCACCAGTTGCTAGATTGGAAGCCATAAGGATATTTTTGGCTTATGCTGCTCACAAAGAGTTTACAGTCTTTCAAATGGATGTAAAAAGTGCTTTTCTTAATGGAGAATTGGAAGAAGAAGTATATGTTGAACAACCTCCAGGTTTTGTAGATTCAAAATTTCCTAATCATGTCTACAGACTTGATAAAGCACTTTATGGCCTTAAGCAAGCTCCAAGAGCATAGTATGAGACCTTAGCTCAGTTTCTTCTGGAAAGTGTATTTAACAAAGGGACTATTGACAAAACATTTTTTTATCTCAACCATGGCAAGGACTTACTTTTTGTGCAGATATATGTTGATGATATCATTTTTGGTTCTATAAATGACAGACTTTGTAAGAAGTTTGCCAAGTTAATGCAGTCAAGATATCAAATAAGTATGATGGGAGAACTCAGCTATTTTCTGGGCCTTCAAGTCTAGCAGAATGAAGAAGGAACTTTTATTTGTCAATCCAAGTATACCAGAAATTTGTTGAAGAAATTTGGAATGCAAGATTGTTCAAGTGCATCCACTCCCATGGCCACTGCAACAAAATTGGATAAGGATACTGGTATATCAGTAGATATTATTGATTACAGAGGTATGATTGGCTCATTACTCTATCTAACTGCAAGTAGACCTGATATCATGTATGCTACCTGTCTTTGTGCAAGATTCAAGCAGATCCAAGAGAACTTCACTTAACAGCTGTGAAAAGAATTTTCAAGTACCTTAAGGGTACAGCTGATCTAGGATTGTGGTATCCTAGGGAATCAGACTTTAAGCTAATAGGTTACTCAGATGCAGATTTTGCATGGTGCAAAATTGACAGTAAAAGCACAAGTGGAAGCTGCCAATTTCTTGGAGGCAGATTGGTTTCTTGGTTTAGCAAGAAACAGAAGTCAATTTCCACATCAACTGCAGAAGCAAAATACATTGCTGCAGGAAGCTGTTGTGCACAGATTCTTTGGATGAAGAATCAGTTACAGGATAATGGGTTAACATATTCTAAAATCCCAATTTACTGTGATAATCAAAGTGCTATTGCTATGACAGGTAATCCAGTTCAGCACTCAATGACAAAACACATCAGCATTAGGTACCACTTCATAAGGGAACATTTGGATGAAGGTACAGTGGAATTGCATTTTGTTCCAACAGATCAACAACTAGCAGATATCTTCACAAAACCACTATGTGAAGCTACTTTTACTAGATTGGTAAATGAACTTATAATTGGTTTCAGGTTCTTTCTCTAAATCTGCTTAGTTTATGTTCTGCTACATCAGACTTTATGATCAGTATTTACAGATATTACTATCTTTGTGTATTTTGTGCTTAAATTGAAATTTTTCTAAGTACTGATTGTTATCTGATGTGCATTTCTAAACTCTGATAGTGATATAAATGTTTCTGTGACTATTCCATCCAATGAGGATAACTGTGGTAAATGCTGACCTAGTAGTCTCTAATATACTAAAGATCCCATGTTTGAAGTAATTGTTTATATGGAAACTTTTTAACACAAGCAAATTCTGATATTGAGCTTGGTTAGGTTTACTTTGTGTATCTTATTACTAAGTCAAAAACTAGAATAGTGCTTCTTATCTGTTAAGTTCTGATGTTGATAAATGTTATGGATGTACTAAGTGCTGATAAGCCTCACTTATCAAAAGAAAAAGTAAAGAAAAAAAATAAATGTCAGGTACTCCTTTGAGATCTAGAGTAAAAATGTGGAAGGGAAGACCCAAGTGCATTGCTGGTATTAAGTAATATGCATTAGAAAAGCAAAAATTTCTTGGTGACTTTTCACACTCTATGATTACTGGAGAAATACTTTGACAACATCATAAATTCTGATAAGCAATTGTGACTCACTTACACTGTAATAACCCCAATTTTTGGAAATTTTTGAAACCCTTATAAATAGTGTTTTTGCTGAATGAGAAAACTTTTCATGCCACACTATGTAGGGGTTCTGATATGGATATTCTGAGATTTTATTAGTACTTTATATGGGATATGAGTGTATGTAAAGATCGTCAGAATCCAAATTCAAACACTTTGATTTTTCCCGGAAATCCACTAGATACGGAAATAATTGAATATAAGGTAACAGGATACGAAGGATTTAAATTAAAGGATTATAAGAGAGGATCATAAAAAGGAATATAATGTATTGAGAAAGGTTAAGGGAACCCAAGTAATAAGATCCCGGGTTTGATCCCTCAAACGATAAACGAAAACGAAAGTTAAGCGAACCGTATAATAGATCAGCGGTCATTAGGCAAACAATTAGGAAGTTCATCAAAGGGATTAAAGAGAGTGATGTCACCCAACCAATGAGAAGAGGACAAGGAGGGAAAGATGACATCACAACATGACATAGGCATGACATGGGAAGGAAGGAGATGTGGTGGATTTTTAACCACACAAAATCAAGGTTAAATTGGTAATTAACCAAAAACAAAACAAAACCAAATCAACCAAGCCAAATAATTCATTCTTCATCAAAACAAAAAGAAACCAAGGCATTATTCTTCAATTGCTCTCGGCTTTTTACTATTCCAAAGGCAAGAAATTTCAAAAATTCAAGATCCAAGCTTCCTAAATTGGTGAGTTAATTCCCTAATCATCCTTATGCATAGTTAGGGCTATATCATGAGTTTAAGCCATCAATTCTTTCTCAATCTTCTTCATTAAATCAATGAAGAAGACAATGAATAGTGTTTTCAAGTTTTTAACTTGAAATTTTTCTTGTTTTCCTTTAAGATCCAAGCTTCCCCAAGACTTCTCAAAGCTTCTTAAGGCTTCCTAGCTACTCCCACCACTTCAAGGAAGGTATATCATCTCCAAACCCTAGATTCCTATGTTTAATAAGATGATTTTGATTATTATGATGATATTGTAGCTTAATGTTTGTGGTTTAGAGTTTGGGTTGAAGTGGTATTGAAATGGAATGGTAAATCTTGTTGTTTTGGTTAAAAGAATGTAGTATAGTTAAATTCAAGCTTAGGCATAAGTATGAATGTTAAAATTGAATTGATTGGGGCTGTTATGATGTGATAAGGATGGATGTTGGTTGTATGATTGATTTGAGGTTGAATTGGGATGGTTTTGAATGGTTTAAAATTGGGAAATCGCGTAAACATAGCCGTCGTAACGTCCGATTTTCTTTAGACTGTTTTTGTGCATAAAATTAGGACCGGAGAACTCCCTGCTACATTATGACCATTGCCATGTCTAGATAGCTCGTGTTACGAGCTTCGTTTTAATATGTAGTTCGTTCGATTCCGATGCACGGTTTAGGAGAAACGACCGTTTCAAGTAACGGCGTTTCACGAACGAAACTTTTCCCCTCGCCTTACTTTGAAACATAGGTTAAAGACCAAAAAGGGTTAATTAATGTATGAAACATTTATGGTAAGTGTGTTAGGCAGTTGGTAAGACACTCGCGAAGGAATCGCCTTAAAACTCGTAAAGGTTAATTTATTAAAAATGGTGGAGCCGAGGGTACTCGAGTGACTTAAGAGAATCAATAAGCGCAAAACAAGTGTTAGAGTCTAAGTTAGTTAAAGTATAGATTTACAAGTGACCTTGGTTTAATTCCAACTTACTTGTTGTTTATAGGTTACCAGACTCGTCCCGAGCCTTTTATCACCCCAAGTCGCTCAGGCAAGTTTTCTACCCGTTATAACTGTTGTTGTGATGTATTTGTGTATATGCATGATCTTGCGTTAAATGCATATTTGTTATAGCAAATTCTTGCGATATATTGTAGCATGTTATATGGTACATATGCATGCCTGTTTCGTATTCTTGCCATATATATCTGATTGGTTCAGTTGATAATACCTATGCTAGAGATAAGCGGTATTGAGTTTACCCTTAGTATAGGGGATCAAAAGGTGAACATATTTCTAAACCGGGAGTCGATATTCCCGAGTATAATATATATATTTTTATATATATATGGTTATAGTTTTCAAAACTATTAATCGAATAAGGTTTATTCGATAACTTTAACTTTATTTTATTATTGAATATTATTTCGAATATTCATCTGAGGACTTATGACTCCTTTATATTATTATTGAATATTATTTCGAATATTCATCCGAGGACTTATGACTCCTTTATTTTATTATTGAATATTATTTCGAATATTCATCCGAGGACTTATGACTCTTTTATTTTATTATTGAATATTATTTCGAATATTCATCCGAGGACTTATGACTCCTTTATTTTATTATTGAATATTATTTCGAATATCCATTCGAGGGCTTATGACTCAGCTTATTATATTTATTGAATATTATTTGAATATTATTTGAGGATCTATGACTCCGATTATTTGCTGAAATATATTCTTTATTTTATTAAAGAATAAGGTGTCAATAATCAAACTTATTTTCGATTATTCAAATAAAGATAGTACTTTCATATAAGTATATCTTTGGTTATTTAATATCCATTTCAAGTATAAGTTTTAATACTTCTACTTCGATATTTTTATAAGGATTATCTTTATGAGAATATTATTTAAATAATAATATTCAGACATTTTCTAAAAATATTGGGACTGATTTACTTCATTAAATCAGCATTACTCCAAACACTCTTTAAAGTGTTTTCGAGTCTTCAAAATGATTTTTAAAAGTTAGAGCGGATCCCAAAACTCATTTTTATATTTAAGATCTTCCTTTTAAAAAGGGGATTTAAATACTCGCTCAAAACCTGAGGGATCCGGCTCTATGGTGTATTTTATATTCGCAACAAGGTTGCAGTTTTGGTAAATGAATTGATTACTTACCCAACGTTCGGGAAGTAAGTCCATCTATTGAGTCGGCATGAGCAACATGGGCTCAGTGGGCGTCCATGATAGTGTAAGTGGCTCAGTGGGAGTCCATAAAATGCATAAGTGGCTGAGTGGCAGTCCAGCATAAGGTCCTATTGCGACCAGGGTGATGACCAGTGGGGAATTCGTCCATCTACTAGTAGAAAATGTTACTTATTGGTATCTTTGCCTGATCAGCAAGATATCAGGTTTATGCCAAAATTCTTTCCTTTCCAAATTTATTGGATATTGCAATTCTGTTCATACTTTACATGACAGAGGTTTTCAGGAAACGTATGTATATATATAGGTGTATATATATATCGGGACTTAATGAGGTATATCATAACTTCATTTCCTTCAAAATATTTCAAAGATTGAATCTATACAAGTCTTATCTTGTAGTCTCATCAGTGAGATGAACTTTTAAAACTAATTATAACTTGAACGGTGGTAGTTCAAGTAGTATTTGGAAAAGATATAAGTATATTGGAGTATCTGGTAACTTCATCTTTTAAACTTATATCTAGTAAATGATTATTTTATGCATGACAAAGATTTTCAGAAAAACGTTGAGACAAGGTTAGATATATGAGATCACCTTGCAACGATATTTTTATACAGTTATAAACTGGAACTTTGTGTATATTATACATGGAAGAGGACTTCCAAGATTTTGAAAAGTATATATGTATATATACTGAATATTTTGCGACTTCATCGCATTAAGATATCAAACTTGGTTCATTTCTTTTGACCAAGACTTTCATGAGTACTATGAGAAGGCTCATATACTGTAAATCATTATACATATTATTTTGGTGGGCTTGCTGCTCACCCTTGCTTTCTTCTTTCATCACACAACATCAGATAGATAAGATGAACAGGACCAAGCTCCCAATTCACAAGCGGATAGGAAACGTACCGCAGCTTTCTGGAAGCGTTGAGGCTGCTGTAGCTGAGGTAGAAATTACCAATAGGCTAAGTTTTCAACTAATAATGTACCAGACTTATGTATACCATGAATTGTAATAATGGCAAAGAAATGTAAATTTATTCAGAAACCTGTTTAAGGTGCATTGGCATATAATTGTGGAATAAAACGACTTGTGATTATTTTTGGATATTCATCTCTGAGACTATAACTTGTGGTGTGTGTGTGTTTATTGTGGGGTCACAGTACAGAGTAGTTGATTATTTATTAAGATTGGGTGTTATTAAGGGAAATGGAACTCGTGACAACCCGGATCCCCGACCCCGGATTTGGGGGTGTTACAGAAGTGGTATCAGAGATAAGCGTTATAAACCTCAGAGATGAAGTGACGTTAAGATAATAAGTACACTAAGATAAATAAGAACTCTTGCCAAGTTCATAGTCGGGCTACCTAACGTAGTACTGACAGTTAAAACCCTTACGGGAACCCTTATAAATATCGTGATAGTAACATAGTTCGTTCTCGTATAGGGCAGCAGGGCACCGAACCCTGAGGTTCAGGAGCATCAGCATGAGGATGTTTTATTACAAGCTGGAGATCAAATTGTGAATCCGATGGAGTACCCTAATGAGGGACCGGATGAGATTCATATTGAGAATGTTGCGGTTGAGGATGTTATTCCGGAAAGGATTGTGGCTGAGGAGGATCTCATGGAGGATCCTGATGAGAATGAAGAGAGGACCGCTGAGGAATTGATGACCGTAGTCAGGGCGACTACCAGAGCAAGAATGGCCGCGAGGGTGGCACTAGAGGATGAAGAGTTACCAAGGGCACAAAGGTTAATGAGGGCAGAAGGAGTGGGGCCTTCCACGACCCCAATTATACCAGTATCAGACCCTCTTCCAGAGGTTTCTGTAGACATCCATGAGGTTCTACCAATTCCTGTTCCCTCCCCTATACAGAGCCCAGCACATACTGAGGAAATGCCACCTTTATCTCCTGCACCATTGTCACCTGATACCGTGCTTGGTTATCCGTTTGGATCTCCTGGGTCTACGCCACCTGCACCCCATGGACTGCGAGATGCTACCACTCAGGCTTCTCTTATTGCCAATTATCATATGACTTTGGGTGGCCTGTCTGAGGCCCGTAATGTTAGGAGTGATCTGTTTGATCGACTTACTGCACCGAGGATTGAGGGTAGGGTACTTCCGGCAGGATTAGCTCATAGCATGGAAAGGATTGAGGCTACCACCCGTGTTATAGCTAGAGGCCATCTTGAGGGTCAGATTAATCCAGCTCTACTCGCAACTATCCTAGACCTCATCACCGCTTTAATGGAGCAGGTTAGGGATGTCGTGCATGCTCACATTTCTTGATCCATGGTAGTGTGCAGAGCCAGAGCAATCAGACAAGAATTTCATGCAGCACCGCTTTTGGAGGATTAGCCTAAGTTATGAATGATTAGTTTTAATGACGAGATGACTATCTATGGTAGTACTTTTGGGATAGGAGCGATAAGTTCAAATGATGTAATCCTCTTTAATATGTTCAGTTGTTGTACCCTCGAATAAATGGTTATGTATATATTCATTAATTTCAGTTCAGATCAGTTTGTTTGTGATAAAATCACATTGTTAATTGCTCTATTAACACTTAAGAGAGTGTCATGAAGTTTATCGAACTTGAGAATTCATAATTTGCAATCGTGCAAGGACTAAACGAGGGGAAGACTTAAGCAAAGTAAGTAAGATAAATATCCGGAGATTCTCAAAATTTTCCAAGTAATATGCCCCCACAAGGAATAAGATTAGAGGCAAACCTTGAATGTGATAATCAGGGAGGTCGCAATTAAGATATAAAGAACCCGGAATATAATAAAGTGGAAAATGAAGATTTTAAATTAAAAGATGACCCCAATTATGGGGAGTAGGAAGAAATATTTAGACTAAGAGAGCAAAAGTCGAGCGAGATAAGGAGACCTGAGACGGTACTCCTATACGGAAATTCATGGACCTGTCTAAACAGAACTTATATTTTATTCCCAACCACCACCTTGAGGAAACAATGTGGTGTGAAATTCTTTCAGGACCTCTAAGTCGCTAAGCTCTCAGAGTTCCAAGGAACAAGCTGACCCAGTCGAGGCAAGAGCCTGGCTAAAGGAAATATAGGAATCATTTGAGATTCTAAATGATTGACGAACCACAAAAGACTGTTTTTATCACTTACCCTCCTAAGAGAGAGACCACCCGCTGGTGAAAGGCCAAGGAAGGCACGGAGCAAGAGATTATAATAAACTGATTTAAGTTCAGGCAATTGTTTTCGGGAAAGTACTTCCCAAGGTTATGGAGATAGTGTAAAAGCTTTAGAGCCAGAACAAAGGTAGACGAGTATAATGAATTAGGAATCTAAGTTGTAAAAGTTATCAAGATTCGTTCTGAGGACACGAATCCAGAATGACGGGATGTTTGAAATCAATGCTTATATTGTGTTTGTTCATGAAATAATGATATGAGAAAGGAAAATAAAAAGAAACTGAAGTGGAAAGGAATATAAAGGCAATAGAGTTTGAGGTATGATAAGGGGAGTTGGTATGAGGAAACCCTAAAGACTCGTAGCAATAGAACTAGCAAAGTATGCATTCGTCAGGATGAGGGTGATTCACCATGAGTTAAAATTGATGGTTGAGGGCATAAGAGATACGTATATTTTATCCCCTGTGAGTTGAGAGGATTCGAGGAAACCTTGAGATAGTTCGAAGGATAAATAATGAGACGCGAATAGACTAAGGAGACAAGGAAGTAAGAAATTAGGAAAATCGGATGAAGGAAGTGACCTTCAAGAATGTAAAGTGTAAGACCGGTGGCTTGATACCCAGAAAGGGAGACGCCAGGTATGAGAGATATCCCAACATTCAGATGACTGTTGAGATAAACAACAAAAGTAAATAAGGAATTATTAAGAAGAAGTTCACGTTGAACACGACCAATATCTTCCAAAACATCCTTGTTATCGTTACCAATTAGGCAAGAAAAAGCGGATAACCGTTGTTATCTTTTAGAGGCCATATTGATTGACCTCATCTTGAATACAGATGTTATTGTGAAAATTAGGCATATACTATCGAGGTGGGAATGATTGAATAAGACACCCTTATCAGGGATATATGACTGATTTATCCATGGAAGGATGCATGTATTTTTTAATGTAGAATTAAGGATAGACATCGGTAACTTAAAACGAATCCTAGGGAATGCATAAAGGTTGGCATTTCACCCTTAATAGGGACATCATGAGTTTTGACAGTATGAATTAGGAAAGGATTAAGGTAATAACGACCTTTAAGGATCAGTGGAGAAATTTTCAGAAGTATATAGACTGATTCTGGTATTATAAATG